>NC_031776.1:20658958-20721856 GCF_001522545.3 Parus major
AGGGGGGGAGGGAGAAGAGGCAGAAATTTATTTTAAATCTATGTTTATTCTCCAAAGAATTTAGATTTTACAAAAAGTCCAATGGAAATGGCATGGATCAGCTAATCTTTCCATGAAAATTGATACTTTATAAATTCAAAATTAAGTTTGAAATTTGCTCTATAAAATCTTTAAACTTTACAAAAGTCTTTTGTAATTTCACATTGGTTTATGTCCTTTTTTAGAACAATCTCAACCACTGTGCAGAGTACAATTTGCATAGCAAACTTTGATGCCAGATCATTCATTATAATTGGAAATAGTTCCCTGCAGCTGCTGCTTTGTCAGTTATTACATTCGCTTATCAATATTTTTAGTTGCTGCTGCATCCTAAGTGCTAGAATTACGTACAGGTAGAAATTCCTGGGAGGTATAAATTAATGTAAGCCTATAGTATTACAATGGTCAAGGATATAATTTATTAGAGATTCATGAATTAGATTAGAAATAGAAATTTAGAAGATTAAGGTAGCTAGCTTTAGTCCTGTTTATGTTCCTATTCCCAGTGATTTCAATATATTTTATAAGACTCTTTGAAGCTGTTTGAAGCTTCTGCTTCATGTCTGACAATAAATGTCTTTGTAAATCTTTTCCTAGGCCATAGATCCATTATGTATCTATCAGCAGAATAGTGCAAAACTGGACTTGGAAGATTTGAGCACAGTGTTGAAAATATAACATGGTGGAAATGTTAGATGAGGAAGTCAAAATATGTTCATGCTGGCACAATCTCTGATAAGGAAATCTGTAGAACAGCATCAAAAATACACAGAGAGCAATGTGACCTATTTAATCAATGGGGCAATATCAGTAAAAGAGCAAATGAGTATGAAACAACCATGATAAGTTTAAAGTTCACCCTTAATCAGAGTTGTGACATTCTGAAACAATCTTCTTATAAAAGAGGTAAGGGCAGGAATTCTAAGTGTTGCTAGAAAGAGGCTGAGAAATGTGGGATGCATAACATCCACAATGAAGGGATGCATAACATGCTGTATTTTCTGGGATTGCAGGACTTGATGACATGAAAGGCTTCTCTCAGCCACATATTGTACCATTCAAACATACATCCATCCATCTATCCCTTTGTAGTTCTTATTTTCTTTCTCCCTTTCCCCAGTTTTGCTGAGAAATTTGATCCTGCTGTTATAGTCTGACAATTCCACTACTGTGGCTCCTCCTTGTGCAACTCAAAGAGAGATGCACAATGCTCTGTTAGGCACCACACAAAAATATCAGTGAGATTCCCTGTTGGATCATGCAGCCTGGATTCTCTCTCATGTATCAGTAATAACAAATCAAGTATCACCATCACAGGATGCATCAAGTTCTTTCCAAAGACAAGTGTATAACTTCTTTAATATTCACAAGCTGGAGATGTGATTCAGGTCTTGAAGGGAGTGAAAAAGGAAAGGATGGCACACAGCCACCTTCAGAGGGGAGAGGAAGAATAATGAATAAAGTAAATAGAACAGTTGTTGGCCACTGTGTTTAGAGGAATTCATGTGCTTTGAGATAACATTTAAAGAGGAGTAAGATACTTTAGTAGAAAGATTTTAGTGGAATAAATTAGAAATAGAAGGTAGAATAAAGTTTAGAAAATCATTTTAGAAGAAAGAGGAGATGCTGTGGGACAGTGGTTTATGCTTTAAGAGGTTATAGGTTGTGTAGGTTGTACATTCTATAGCAAGAAACCTTCCAATACTGTTTTTCTACTTAACAGGAGGGTTCAGAACATTATGTAGAGATGAGAATTGCCTTAAGATACAGCTTGCAGTGAAGTACTGCTCATGTGATGGTCCTCATAAAGAAGGTTCCCTGATTGTTTTGCCTGGATTTTCACCTGAGGCTTCACTGATCATAACTCCTTGTATAATGCCAAGAAGCATAGCATCTTCTGGATGCTTGTTTCTGCATAACATTGTCTTTCACTCATAGAATTAACCCAGGTGTAGCTGCCAGATAGCCCTGATTGATAAACTGGCATTGTTATATTCCAGTGGAGATATTTGTGACTAAATTAAGTTTACGTTTCCATTCCACTTTAGAAAAAATGTTTCTCATTATAATCTCCAATGGTGTTAATGTCACTCTCTTCTAGAAGAATCTCAACTTACTTTTTTCCATTATTTCTGGTTTTAGAGTCTGTTCAGGAGGATAGTGCAATTTCTGCGCTCTTTTGTACTGACAGGTTCAGTTGGGGTCCTAACACTGATGGTTAGAAAGAGACAAGTTTTCCTAGAGGCACAAAAAGTAGACTTTTATTAAAGAATGCAGTAGGGCAAAAGTCTGACATCTGTCCCATAATATTTTTTATGAATTCATAAAGAGGACTTCTGGCCTTAAAATTACAATGTGGAAAGATACAACAGGAACTTACTTAATTTTTTGTTTAAATACTGATTTATTGTAAAGCTTTTTAGGCATCCAGTTTCCACTGATGTAAAGTTGTGAACTCTCTTGTAAACAGACTCATGAAGACGAGGATAATCAGTATCTGTGCTTTATTTTTAAAGAAAAGAGAGAATTTCTGAATGCTCTAATAGTTTTTTCTAATTCCTGAATAACCTAATAGTGTCAACAAATAAATGTCCCAGTTAATTAAAGTGTAAATTACTGATCTCTTTATTTTGTTAAGAAAAACTGTTTTGTGGCTTTTGATCACTAGTGTTCAGAGATCATTTATCTCCTTGAAATTCATCAGTCTGAAGGAATACAGAATGTGGTTGAAAGGCCCAATATGTGTCTGTTGTTCATGATTTGTCTCAATAAATGATATACAAGAAGGTAAAATTTTGTAATATTTTAACTTCTTGTAATAAGAGTTTTCAAAACAGTTTCATTATCCACCCACCTCTAGGAAACATATATATATCCAAACTGGTCATATGACTGATGAAATGATAAATATATACCTTGACAGGCTACACAGAATATTGTGATCTGATTTGCAGACATGCTGAACACCCACAAATCTTCTGAAAATAGAGCTGCCAGTGAAAGGCGGGGGGGGAAGGGGGGGGGAGAGGATGGGGACAACCATGTATGAAGTGATAGACCATGTAGTTTCACTGCATGTTTCTGTAATCTGGCTAGACTCTATTTAGTTCCCCAAAAGATTAGGAAGTAAGTAACAATATCCTCCCAAGGCCAATAAAGCTGTTGATATAAAAAGAACTATTATATGATCATGACTTCAAACTGACCTTCAGGTTTTCAGGCTAAAAGAAGACTACCAGCATTTAGGACAGAGAGGGGCAATATAAGACCTAAAAATAAACCAAATTATTGATCTATACATTTTCAGCAGTCTGATTCAGCTGACACACTGTGTCATCCTGCAATAATTCACATACACACCACATTTCGAGGCTGTTCATTTTGCATTCTGCATAACATAGAAAATTCTGAATAAAGGGGAAACAATGTTGAAGCCTTCCAATTACAGAGCAAGATATACCTATAATAGTGAAATTAGGGTGTAAGCAGGGGCGGCATTTCCTAGTTAATGTATGGAAAATTTAAATTAACTCTGAAGTGAGAATCTTCTTTTTCCTGTTATTTGTGAATTGACAAAGTTTATACAGGAATCATTCCCTTTCTTTACAATAATACTTAGCACACCAATGCAATAGAATTTCATCTTTTATTGTCATTAAATAATTAGGCTTTGTAATTACTATAAATGAAATTATAGAAATAGTATAAATGTGTGTAATTTCATTGTAATTTAGGTGTGACACATTCTGTGAAACAATGAAATGCAAAGAAACCATGGCGAAAACTAGTAAAAATACCTCAGTCCCAGTCTGGCCATTTAAACCTGTGCCAAAGTGTCACCAAAACTGGAAAGTAGTATCTTCTGCACCAGAGCAAATAGCTACTTCAAGTGCGTGGAACCAGAAAATAAAGTCCAATGTTTTGATCAGTTTCAGAAAAAAATCCATAGTATTTTCATTACAATTATTTGCTGTTGCACCAGGTAATAAAAACAAGTTTCAAAACTGTGCAAGATAAAATATTCCTTTCTTGAAGCAGAGCTCTTCTTTTTGTGATGGCTGAATAGGTTCAGGCATCTGAACTGCTGCAGTGTTTTGAGAAGGTTTCTCAACATATGGTAGGAATGGAGCAGTCGGAAAGCCCAGCTGCTTTGCAGCATGTAACCTGGATGCATCCTTAATTAGTCCATGTCCTTCCCCCAAGAGCTACTCTTCTGAAAAGGGGATTACCTGATTTTGCTTCATTGGGAAAAAGTATCCACTGTCTTCTATGAGCTGTAGTTTTGAGTATCAATGTTTTGTGTGATCTCTTTGTTTTTACTGCTCTGATGCTCATATGGAAAGAAGCATATGACCTTTGTTAATATCATTTACCAAAAGCAACATTTGTCTTTTGATGCTAAGGAGTGGGACAAAATAGACTTTCAGACTGCACTGTAACTTGTTCTGATAATAAGGATTTGGGTATAAGAACTAATACTGTACAAAGGAAGCAAAGCTTATTGAAACCAAGGTGCTAGCTCCATTTAGGCAAGCCTCATTTCTCTGGTCTAGAGCTATAAACACCCAAACTCCCACTTCGTGGTGGATTGACCTTGGAAGTTTCTAAACTTGGTAAGTTACTCTGCTGAAACCAACAGTTTTGACACCCACCAGAACAGTCTCATCATGAACTGCAAGTCAAGCCCCACTGAGATCCAAAGAGCTGTGAGATCCTCGGATGCATTTGGCATGCACAGTCTGAAATAATGGCTTTCACACCTGCAGTTAGAGTTGCCTTAAAACAGCTATGAAAGAAGTCATCGTCCCTCTTTCATGTAACCTTAGAACCATGCAAAAATGTAGTGTGGAAGAGACCTCTAGAGGCCATCTAACCCAACCTCCTAGGCAAAACAGCACAACTGCAAATTAGATCAGGGTCTGATGGTTACCATGTTAACTCAGAATGTTTCTATCTTTAGGAGAGCATAAATATATATTTTCCCTGAGATAGACAGCAATAGCAGTTGACATGGGGAAAGAAGAAGGGAAGAGGGTAGAATGATGTGGATCTCATGGGTCACAAAAAGCTGCTATTTTTCTAATACACCGCTGGTGTAGCTAACTTTCAGGACAACCTCTTAGAAAGAGGTAGTCATGGGTTGTAGTTCCAGAGTAATTTGACTATTACTCATCTTACATAAATGACCATCTGTTTAAAAAGCCACAAAAATAACCCTGGGCACCACTGACTCAGACTCAGGACTCCCTCCCTCTCTAAGTGCCCTTACCCTCAAATGGTCTGGATTCTGAACTCTTCTCAAGTGCCAGGCACCTCACATGTACATACTGTAGGAAAAATGTTGGATCTAACCACAAAATGCCATAGCCTGGACAGGCAATGTTGAGCATTTACCTGAAATTATATAGTCACACCTATTAAGAGTCATTTTCCTCAGGAAAAAGAAAAGGCAAGTGTGGTCAGCTAACAATTTAAATTATTTTCTCTTTTTATATAATGCTAGCTAGTACATAAACTGAAAATTTTGTGGGTAATCTAATGATTACTTTTTTCAAGGAAATTTGTACTCTCCCACACATCACTAATGAAAGAAATTGATGAATAAACTAAATTTTAAAAAGCAGAAAGCTTCTGCAATTTGCAGGTAGTATGATGATTATAAAGCAGTTATGTTCTAACACTAATTATAAATGAGATCCTTAAGCATATTAATGAGAAATAGCAATGAGGTTATTATTCTTTTGGCTTGGGCAGCAGGGAGGAAAAAAGCTTGTGGATTAGTTGTTTTTGATGTACTGGCAGCTCAGGAAAATATTTTCTGGTTATGGTTTGATAGGGTTTAGCACTTTTTTCCAAGTAGTAGAAATAGTAAGAAAAAGCAAAGACCATTAACCCCAGTCAGCATAGTGTGTTGTTTGATGAATTCTGAATGCCCTCAAAATTAATAAGCTGAATGAGAAGGTTTTCTCATCTATTACCTGTCATTTGTTAAAACTTCGATAATGCTTTCAGCTTGTAACTGGTAACAGGATCAATAGAGAGGGGCAAACATAGAATATTTCAATATCTCAGAGTTGATGTTTTTACAAAAGGAAAAATAAATGGGAATGGCGGGCAGGGGGGAAAGAGGAACACTCCTTAAATTATATTGAAATACCAATGTAATCACAGTAGGGGAAAAATCAGGGCTCAGATGTATGAATCCAAAATCAAAGGTTCATTCCAAAATTATGTTTATGAAATAGATATACTTAAGAGATAGAGTTAAAAAATGTGGAAAATGTATTTTCAAAGTGTTTATTGAGCTTTATGGGAGGCATTGGTGTTACTGAACATAAAATTAATGAGCATAGCACAACAAAAATCTCTAGGAAGTATTTATTAAAAGTGGCTAGTTCAGGCCATCTGTTATGAACCAATTTAAACACAAAAGAGTGATGGAAACTAAGCTGCTGTGAATAACATGGGTCAGACTGAGAGAAGTTTCAAAAATACCCAAAAAGCCAGACGAGGTTAGATGTTGGAACCAAAAAAATATTTGGTATATTTTATTTAACATTAAAAGAGGCAAAGAGAGAGAGAGGGGGAAAGAAAGATGGAAAGACAGAAAGAGTTGTACGTAGGGGGTAGGGGCATGGAGAGACAGTGACAGGGGTTAGGTGGGAAAATATTACCCTTCCCAGAGTTCCAACCATGCCTTGTTGTCCCCTTCCATCTGGTCTTCTTGGAGATGAGAGTTCCCTCTAGACGCCACAGCCAGACCAGAAAGTATAGAATCCAGTGGATTGATGTATGTTTGGGCCAGGTGACCATGCCCAGGTGCCTCCCCCGAGAGGCCCAGTTTGACATTGTGCCTTGCAACACTGTGGATCTGTTGCATCATGCTGCAGTGCTCTGGTGCAGGGTCTGGGGACCCCTCTGGGGGGGCCTTTGATGGGCCATGACACACTTCTGCTGTCCTTCATGTGGATGTAGCTTTTCCTGGGGTGAAAGAGCCCCACAGCTGAGCTCTGCAAAACAGAAGATGGGTGTTGACTGCCTCTGGCCAGAGTCTTTTTCACCACACATTCAAAACCTCTCCTTCCCCCCCATCCTTTGGTGTGAGGGTCTGTGTGAGCCTGGCAGCTGACAGCCCTGGGGCTGTGGTCTCCACTCCAAAGGTGCAAAGCATGATCCAGCTGTGAATGTATTCTTCCCCCCAGCCCAGACCTGAGTCACTGTCTTCATCAAGGAGTAGCTCTGGACCTCAGTCAGAAGGCCTATTCAGGGCATGGTGGTCTTCTCTGCAGCTTTTGTTTTGCTATAATATAGTTTTGCTATAATAGGCAAAATCCTTCATGAAGATGTTTAAGCCATAAATTGTAACATTCAATCTCCAACACCATCTAAAGTGTAAAAATATTCTTTAAAATAAAAATCTATTTGAAATAAAGTACTGAAATTGCATGAATATTTAGCTGATATTTGTAGTACATTGAAAACTCAGAGTTTCTTCTTCTTGATATTTGATTTACCTTAGGTAAGTCTGTGTTCCTTTGACAATTGAATAAATCTTGCATTGTAGCACACGATGAAATTGTCCTTAAGATACTTTAGGGTTTTTTACAAGCATAAAAAATTCTTTTTTTTTGCTCAAAGAATTGTCAGTTTTACATTAAGGCAGCATCTTTTTAAATACAGAAATTCCAGTAACTACTCAGTATCTTGGAAGCTGATATGGTACATTCAGCTTCAGGCAGACTGTTGGATATACTACTACTAATAAATGGGAAACGTTTATTAAATGGAAAGAAAAGTTCTTCATTTCACAGCTTTGCATTTTTTTCTATTCTAAGTATCCATCTTCTTTGAAAATGTTCTACTTTCTAAATGAATTCTATTAATTATGAAGAAACCTGTCTTTTGAAGCAAAAGAACTGCTGAATGATATGGGCTCACATTTGTGCCAATTTGTTCTGTTCAAGGAAGTTTAGTTTCACTGGGTTTGTAGGTGAGTTACAGATAGAAGACTATAACCAAAGCAGAATAACACCTTTTGCTGCATTTTAGTCTTGAATGCTGTTAGTTGCTGGGTTTGGAATTGAGCAAAAAATCAGAACCTGTGGCTTATGACCATTCTCTGCAGAACTTGTTAGAGACTAGCTAATTTATTTTGACAAATTTTGTTAGGATAGAATGCAGGCTGTAGCCTTATTTCAGGTTTTCAAAAAAAAAGCTTGAAAAATAAATTTTGTCTAGGATAGTTATTTCCAGATATATCGTGCTGTCTGTTTTCTCACTTCTTTACACCCACAATATCCAGTAAGGAAAGGAAACTGCAGTTTGCACAGCGTGATAAATTAGTCAATATATCTAGAAAACAATGAACATTAAGGCTTGCAGGATTCTATTCTAGGCATTTTTTCCACTGGATTGAGCTTCCTGTGCCTGCAGTAGCACCAAAAAAATTCCCGTATCTCCCTGGTTGTCTGAGTTTAACCCCAGCTGGTAACAAAGTGTTTTACAGCAGCTGCTCATGTCCTTCCTGCACCCTCAGTGGGATGGAGGGGAAAATCAGGAGTAATACTAATACTAATAGCAATTGTAAACAAAAGGAGGGTGGGAGAGAAAAAGGAAGGCAGAGAGACACAGGGAACAAAGACCCGAGAAAAACAAGTGATGCAATACAATTTCTCACTGCCTGCTGACTGATGCCAAACCCATTCCCAAGCCATGATAAATCTGTCTTCCTGGTAATGCCCCTCAGTTTACAGTCTGGGCATGACGTTCTCGGCATGCTGTGGACTGTCCATTTGGCCAGATCGGGTCAGCTGTCCTGGCCATGCTTTCTCCCAGCTTTTTGTGCACCTGCTCCCTGACAGAGCCTGGGAAACTGAAAAGCCCATGACTTAGGGTGAACATCACTTAGCAACCAAGACACTGATGTGTGTTTTGTGTTGTCAACATTATACCCATACTAAATCCAAAACAGAGCACTGTACCAGCTACTAAGAAAATTAACTCTTTCATAGCCAGAATCAGGACACTGGTTAAATCCATAAATAAAACATCCTGTTCTCTCCTAAACATGGGCTTCATTTAGTATAACACGGGCAAGGTAGAACTTCTCAAGGACTTACTTTTGTCTCACTAATTCTGTGCTATTTTTGTTTTGTTACTGTTTCTGTTGGAATACCAGAGTATTTAGTGAAGAATCATCATGAAGATCATACCATGTCTTTTCACAATTCCCAAAACTAAAATAAGTTTTTGCACTGTAAAACAATAAAGTGTCTAATGTAAGATCCAGCTACTGTCTGAGCAAAGGCAAGTTTGTGTCCCTACTTCTCCATGGTCGTAAATCCACACTTTTTCTGTGCCTAACCAGAATAAATTGAATGTGTGGCCCTAGAAATCTGGATCATGCTTTTATAGGTTAGTTTTACTAATGAAATACCATTTGTATCATCAGATTGTTTGCATATATGTATGCAGTCTGTTCCATTTGCCCTTGCCAAATGGCTTTTTGCTTAAAATATTGATGGCTAAATTTTATAGAAGTTTGGGTAATGCACTTAACTTTCCTAAAAGTGTGTTGAGAGAGGAACTTGGGCAACCTGGGCAGAATGCTAAGACTAAATATCTCCTTTAAGTGAAAAAGTTTGGGATTTGCTCATTAGGCACAAACAAGGAGAGCCACAGGGAAGATGATAATTTCTAAAGTAAGCTTTTCTCCCTACCAGAGTGAACAGTTTCAATTGCAGTTCATACATTTTTAAACACTATGGGATCCAATTACAAAATGCAGATTTTCTAGAAACTAAAGTTTACTTATTTTGCATATTATGGAAAAAATTATTTACCATGAAGCTGAAAGTTAAAGTTAAATATGAAGATATGCATAAGGATCTTTTCTTCCTTTCTCCTGTACTCCTGACAGCTATGTCAGTAAGTACTGTAATCATAGAACCAAACTGTGAATGTAGATACTTCATTATCACTCCATACACTTCAGAAATTCTTAGAGCTATTATGCTTTTCTTTATTCAATCAAAGTATTTAACAACTACAAAACCAGTCAAAATGTATAATAATGAAAAATACTTTTTTCATAAATATTATAAGAAGGATAACATCAACAAGCACAAAATCTGCTTATTTTATTGTCATGCTGTGAACAGATGATAGAAAATAGCACACAATAATTTAAACCCTTATAAGAAATTTGGCCCTTGATAATTTGTTTTCAGACATATAAATGCTTGTCAGCAGCTTAGTGTTGGCAGAAGAGCAATGAATAACTCACAAACTCATTAGAATGTTGATGGATAACATTTGCTGTCTTCTGAAATAATAAGTGAATTTTAAATAACTTTTAATACATATTCTGTCGTTAACCTTTTGCTAAAAAAAAGTCAATATCTTCTTTGTAAATATCTTCTTTAATAATTTGTATATTTCTAATTTAATTTTTACAGATCAATAAAGTGCTCTCAGTAAATCTATGTGTTTCTAAGTGTTGCTCTGACAATGCATTATCTACCAAAGTAAAAATAATTATATACTGACTGGCAGGAAGATGCTCCTGAGGTTTAAGATTATTATACCATTTCTTAATATTTTCATGGGAAATGAACTATAAAAATACTTCCTGTCTTTTAATATCGAGCTTAATAAAATTGAACTATAGGTTAGAGATATTATATATATTCAATTTTTGTGAAAGAGTCTTGTTTGATAGTAATATCCAATAACTATTATTTCCCTGAAACCTAAACAATTTTATTTAACAGGAGAAAAAGTCTGTTTCTTCTGTTTTAACCACTGGACACGCATAACTTTCTTTAACCATTTGAAGATTTTGGGTTGCTGTGTATGTAAATATGCTTAGCTGAATATGATATATATAATTTTTTGATAACTGTATGAAAATTTGTCACTTCGTGGCCTCAGCAAGGCACTTAGCACTCCCAGAAAGTCTCATTGCTCTCAAACAAGCTTCATATAGTGACAGATTGATATCTGGAGCAAAAAATAATATTAGTATACACTCCAATAAGATTTGAATTTTCAGGTTCCACCACTAATAACAAAAGTTCTGTTTCAATATCTACCTAAAATTACACTTGGTGAATATGTGGACATAGTGAAAATAATAATAATAATAATAAAAACCCTTCTATATAAGACCTTATAATTTTACTACAAACTGTCTCACAGAGAATGTTTTAGTGTTCGGTGTTATATAGAAATAGTCATATTAGATAATTTTTAAGACTTTAATAAAGAGAAAGGGAGTAAGACAAGAAGGCAAGTATTATTAACATTCCACCATTAGTATTTCAGGAGATGTTCTTCAGTAGTTTTGAAAGTAGTCCTTTGAAAGACATGTTAAAATATCATTTACATGTAAAAATACCTTGTAATGCTGATACATTAAAGCCTTATATAATGATGTGTTTGCACCAAATCAAGAGCACTTCAGCTTTCTTTCATACTGGTGTAATCTTAATTGTTCCTGTCTGCATAAGGAAGACAATCATCAAGATAACTGAAATATGACAGTGCATCATAGTCTTCTGGGGAATTAGGTAATGTCGAGTATCAGAGAGGCAATGTTAATTTAAATTCCATTTGTTCATTAATACTCGTGTAATATTTATTTTTAGTTGGTTTTAGATTCTGAAATCTCCTTAGGAGGTCTAGTCTGTGGTTGTCTCGTAATGGTATGAACAGAGAGGAAAAGGAAAGAGATGTACTTGCTAGTTATAGCTTGGCAGCTTCAATAGAACTAATACACAGGAGAAAAGAGATACAGGAGAGGCTACTTCAAGAGAAGACAGTTCTATAAAATCTATTAAAATAATTTTAAAGCTGAAGCAATACTACCTCATTTTGAGTGCTCTATCATTCAGATTTAAGGTCAGGACAAAAACAATTACAAGAACATGGCTTTAGCTTAGAAGTCTGATTCATATTTCTCATTTCTTTTCTTTTCCAAGTTTTTCCTGTCCAGTACTGTTAATAGTCTTGTTGATAAAGATCTGAAAATTAGTTCAAAACTATCTCTTAAAAGGAAGACATTTTATTGTATATTTGGATTAGATCTAAAGAGACAGATGTTCCAAATTCCTTCCCTTTTTTCCACCAGCTATGATAATGTTTACAATACAATTATCCTGGTTCAGTTTCTTCTTTATATTTTCATGTAATTTAATATTTTGGTGTTGAATATGCTTTATACAGTGAGTTTCTTAAATCACTATTCATAGTAGATATTCATGTCTCTCAGCATATGAGGAACTGATGTGTTTCTTGATTTACTACATCCTTCCTGGCTTAAGGATGGAGGAGTTATCATCCACTCAGTTCTCAGGGCTGTGTGCCTAGCATTGGACTTCTGCTGGAGTGAGTGCAACAACACATTGGGAAAAAAATATTTTTTCATGTCATATAGTATTTCCTAGAAATAAATTTTTGAACATTTTATTTGAACAGGTACCATCTTCCATAGTGTCAACAAGATGTTTTATGGATGAGATAAATGTTTATTTTAAAGTTCCCAAAGTAATTTGGGACTATATTTATAGTTTGAACTTTATTAAATGTTTATGAAATTCTCTTAACATGAGAGGTGCTATGCAGTAGCTAACCCTGTTAGTACAAGATTTACTTTAATTCATCTGTTGCAAAAGCAGCAGTGACAAAACAGTATTTAGTACTGAATATAACTACACCATTTAAATATACATACACTTCATATGAGGCACACTTGGTCATGAGACATAGCAAAGTACCATCTAATTTGTTAAAGTTTGCACTCATCAAACTTCCACATCTACTTTTCACATGGATCCCTGTGTCCATCCGCCTTAAAACTGTTGGGTTTCACCCAAGCTCTTATACCTCTTTTTGATATTTTGTCACCTGTAAACATTGCTCTTTGTTCAAATTTTCTGGATATGCAGTACTTCTGTCTGAGATGAAAGGTGTTACCTGGATTGTGAATATGTTACATATTCATTGTGTACATTAGTCACCTATCTGCTGTTTGTTTGGAAATATACAGCACAAAAAATATTGCAACTTTTTAGCAGAAGTGAAAAAGGTCTACTATTTTCTGAATAACTTGCATATTGTATTTGGTCCATGCACTTGCAAGATGTTCATGGTATGAGTTCAGTGCTTCTTGAAAGCATCAGGCACAGCTCCTAGTTCTTTTCCATGTTCATGTGTTTTCCATAGCTCTATAGTCACTTGAAGAGCCTCGGTGAAGCATGTAACAACCCTGCTCTACACTTACTCTCATGGAGTGGTAGAATAACCGTGAAACCATACTGCTGTTAATCCATGCAATGGTTTGACAGAAATATTTATTTAACATTTCATGGTGGCATTAATAATTTATTATTTCTGCTATGATTAATTCATATACTATTATGCTTCTTTGTTTCTCGGTCTTTGGTTTTTACTGTGTGCATTTGCATTCTTTAATAAATTTAGAACAAAAATGCCTCAGAACAAAATTTATGAATATACATGTGATATGTATATGCGGGTCTCTCAGAGTCTCTTGAAACTACAGTTTGAATAGTAAAATCATAGAATGATAGAATGATGTGTATTGGAAGATGTGTATATGTCATTCCAGTCTCCCTGCCATGGACAGGGCTATCTTCCACGACTCCAGGTTGCTCAGGCCCCAACCAGCCTGGCCTTGAATACTCACAGGGATGAGACATGCACAACTTCTCTGAGCAGCCTGTTCCACTGACTCACTGCCCTCACAGTAAAGAATACTTCCTAACATCTAATCTAAACCTGTCTTCTGGTACTTTAAAACTATTTCCCCTTGTCCTCGTGCAAAAAGCCTTTCTCTGACTTCCTTGTAGGCCCTCTTTAGATATGGGAAGGTGCTGTAAGTTCTTCTTATGGCCTTCTCTTCTCCAGGCTGAGCAACCCTAACTCTGTCTTCGTAAGAGAGGTGCTCCAGTCCCCTCCTCATCTTTGTGGCCTCCCTGGACTTGCTACAACAGGACCATGCCCATCTCATGCAGGGGACCCCAAAGCTGGATGCAGCACTCCAGGTGGGGTCTCATGAGAGTGGAATAGAGGGGGAAAATCACCTCTCTCAACTGCTAGTCACACTTCTTTTGGTGAAGGAGAAGACAAATATTTGTGTGAATTAATCTTAAAAAACAAAAAGAATCAACTAAATTTAGAGAAGTAAGAATTATGGGAGCCCACTGCTGTTGGAAAGCAGCTTTTATGAAAGTTTTCAGCTCATTATCTTTTAGGATACTTTCAGTTGTAAATATTACTGTCATTACTTGACAGAAATTAGAGAGATTAAGAAGCTTGCCTAAGATCACTGAGAAATTCAGTAACAAAGAACAGAGTAAAATTCCCAGGTCATACAACATGTTGTATAACATTTTTCCTACATATTTTATTTTATAAATGAATCTGTAAAGGGAAGAGGAAGGGTTAAATAAATACTGTTTCTGCATGTGATGCTGCAGAGAATACAGCAAGAGTCCCCTACACAATCCAGTTAGCCAGTAAAGCATATGGTCAACGTGATGCGAAACACATCAACCCAGTCTGGCTCTTTGAAACTTCATCAAAAAACTGTGAAAAACAAGAGGTTTAAAACACAACACAGGGCAGAAATTATATCTGGCACCAGGCAAGTTTTCTTGAGGGAAACCATGATAGAACTGCCACCAAAAAAAAATTACCCCATGACATGACCATGAGCAGTGTAACCCAGTGTAAGGTGATAAGGGTTGCTGAATTTTTTTTTTTTTTTTAATTAACTGTTACCTGATATTCCCCCTGGTGCACCTCTGGTACATACGCTTCCTTTCTCCTCTTGCCTACAGAATAGCAGCCAATAATAAATTTTCATTATCCTTAAATGTATTTTCTTTCAATTTTCATGAACTAGTTATCTTTGAGGAACTGAAAGCTACCAAACAGTTCAGAAAGAAAAATCTAAAACTGTGCTAATTTATGGCAGTTACTTTGATCTCACTCCATATTTTTCTGGGTATGTGATTGCAATACGTCTATAATAAATGCCGCCTTGAACTTGTGGTCTTAAGAAGTGAGTTGCATGAACCTAAAAAGTGTAGAAGGTGTTCACCAGCCCTGTCTTTCTGAAACACCTCAAGCAAGATTCACAGAACCAAAAATGAATTTGAATGAAGTCTTTTAACTTCCAGCAGTTTCAACATTTCAGAATTAACAGAATCAACAATTGATTCATTCACTGCTTCAACAGTGAATGAGATAAACAGAAACACAGAGGAGTTGAATTTTATTTCAGAGTTCTTTACTCAAAGGCAAAATATAGTAAATTTTATTTAACCTTGAAATGTTCTCATTTTAAATAGATTAAACCTTAACACCTTATACTGCTTGCAAAGCATGCCAATTATAAATATATTTCTTCTTTCCCCAGGAAAGCCAAAGTGAGGTGGTATTTAATCAAGCTTGAATACCCCTAATTTTTCTTAAGAGAAACCAATTACAGCTGGTATAACTTTTTCTGCTCAGCATTATAGTCTTCTTTTTAGTAAGATGCAAGGATGCTTGGCTTTTTTTTCATGCCTTATCCCAAGGTTCAATGATGTTTTAACACTGCAATACTTCTGTCTTGTCCTAATCACATTTCTTACTCTTAAAAATGTTTCATTCCCTAACTACTTCTTTTACAATCCAAAGTATGAGTTTTACTGTCCAGAAGAGATAAGTTAATACATTTTCTTTTTACCAACAGTGAAATTGATGACATCTATTTTAAGCAAGTGGAAATATTAAACATCTTCTTCTGAGTGAATTTCTAAGTAGACTGAAGTTTTCCATCTAGCCAACATGGCCAACACTGGCCAATGTCAGTACTTAAGCTTTGCAAGGATGTTATACAACAAAAAAAAAGGAGAAATCAGTCTTTACTGAAACTGTCAACATAAAACTAAATAATGTGTTTTGTGTTTTTTGTGTGTGTGCAACAGTGATTTTTTTTATTTGAGAAATAATCATATCTTTCTCAAAATATAACAAACAAAATAGTTATAGGAGTGTTTGTTTTCACTTCTCATTGCATGGGAGCAAGCAATATAGAAATGCAAAGTTCTATATAAAATTATGAATATGAAACTCACACCAATCAGTTCAGCCTCTCCTGTGTTGTGTGTATAAGAAACTATCACCAAGAAGAAGATGAATGCATTTCTGCTATGATCACTTTTGTACTGCTGTTTCCTCATTTTGTCCAACTGTTCAGTTTTTTTAACTCCAGTTTTGCCTAACTCAGCTTAAACCAATTTAAGAATAAATGTAACTAGAATTAGATTAGGAGTCAGCTTTCATGGGAATTAGTCAAATTTACATTATGCATTGCTCTGAAATGAAACAGTGTCTGGAATTTTCAAGCAATAGAAAGGTATGTGAAGTAGGCTTTATTGTCCTTGTTGCCTAATCCATTGTCTTCATTGTCTGAAAATCCAGCAGGAGAACAGTGATATGAAATTTATAAATAGCAATTCACTTGCCACATATACTCACTGTTCTCAAATACTAAGAAAACATTTCTTTTCAACTCATCAGGTAAGGGACTAAAAATATTAAGACTGCTTAAGATACTAAGCAATGCTTCAGCTTGCTGTCAGCTAATGCGTTCAATGCATAAAAAAACAGCCAGTACCATTACTTAAGTGCAAGTCTTAGTTAGAATACAAAAAATTGATGAACATCCTCTACCACCAGCTCAGCACTGTGCTTAGTGGCTGCTTGAAGCTAGCCCATATTCTTTTGGATGACTTAATTGCTTCTTTCCTCAAGTTCAAAGAAGAATGGTTATTAGCCCCCATGTTCTCACAACATTTTCAGAGTAGAATTTGACTGAATAAGATTAACGCCACTTAGACTACTAAAGATAGGATCTAAGATTTAAACAACACAATTAAACAGAAAAGAGTGAGCTGACCCTTAGAATTTTATAAGATTATGTTTGGGGAGCATGGATTCCCTCAGTCTTGAACAGGCTGAAATCTGAAGTCCCAAAATACTAACTGTAAAAAGAAAGCAAATAAAAGCAGAAAATATCAATGAATATTTATATCCCCTTCCAATCATCATTTCATTTGAGTAGAATTATTCATTTTAATAGCTTTTGAAATGACTTGTTTTTAAAATAGAATTGTTTTTAAATAGCAGAAGAATAAGGAAAAAAACGAAGTAACTGGTGGAAAAAGAGTGTAAGATTTCATGAACATGAGTATTGCCCAAATGGGTAATAACTGAAGATTGTCACCATCTGATGTTTGTTAATCGGGCTATGTAAAATGAAGTGGTGTTCCAAGTCCCATAGGATTTGGAGATAATTTGCAGCACAGAAGGCAATAATTAGCATCATTGCTGACAATCTCAAATGCTGAATAGAGACAAAATATAATATACCTTTTTATCCTTAAAGGTTTTGTTCCTTCATGTCAGAGCTCAGTCAGACTGAAAGAGCAGCCAAAGGAAATTTGTTTTATCTGGTGCACACACAATGTTTGCTCTTTGCAACAAAGCAAACATTTCAAGCCCAGAGCCAGCAAATTAAGCAGTGCTTACAAACATAATCCTTCCAAATAAAATTGAAATCCAACTTAGATAACACCAGCAGATAAAAAAATCCATACTTTTAAAGGAATAATAAGCTTTAGGCGTTGACAAAAGTCGAAGTGGAGCAAAAGGCAATACTCCTGTGGTATCTTTTGTCACACCTTTTCCTAAACTAGAACTATAGCTTCAGTGAAATTTGTCTGTGCATGAAGGTTTTCACACCACAAAACTCATAGTGTAGATAACTGTCAAGGACACTAACAGATTTTTCTCTAACTGTTTTGTTTTGTTTTGTTTTGTTTTTTTAATTTTGATTGCCTACACTTTCTAATGAGAGTAAACTCTTTTTGTAGGGAATGTAAGCCAATGATAATAGATTTGCTTTGGGAGAAAAATACTCCATCACTGCAAGAAAAGTCATTCACTGGCCATGAGTAGGCTGGCAAGGTTATCATGCCATGGATGAATGAATTTGATGACATGCTTAATAATGCAGATTTTATGGATATAAGATATGCCTCTTAATGTTTGCTACAGGGGACAAGAATCAACCTACTGTGCAAAATTGTCAATGAATTTATTTGACCTGGCAGACACCATAAATTTCCCAAATTTAGTTTGCCAAAACAATAAGTAATTGTAGCTTAATCCTCTAAAAACTACAATTACTACAAGTAAATTACTACAAAACTACAAAAACTACAAGTACTTTTTGTCCTGTATTTGCTATGTTTACTGGAAGTTGGAGTACATATACTGTCTGATTATTGATATGGCATATTTCTTATTCTAGGTTCTATCCTTGGGGGCTGATGTTCTACCAGAATATAAACTCCAGACACCCCGCATCAATAAGTTTACTATATTGCACTATAGTCCTTTCAAAGCCGTCTGGGACTGGCTCATTTTGTTGTTGGTCATATACACCGCCATATTCACTCCTTACTCTGCTGCCTTCCTTCTGAATGACAGTGAAGATCGGAAGAGGAGAGAGTGTGGATATTCCTGCAGCCCACTGAATGTTGTAGATTTAATTGTGGATATTATGTTTATCATTGACATTCTAATAAACTTCAGAACAACATATGTAAACCAGAATGAAGAAGTGGTAAGTGATCCAGCAAAAATAGCAATTCACTACTTCAAAGGCTGGTTCCTAATTGACATGGTTGCTGCAATACCTTTTGACCTGCTGATTTTTGGCTCTGGCTCTGAAGAGGTAAGCTTAAATGAATAAGAAATCTTAAATCTTAATTTATCACATAATGATGGTATTCTGTGTATCCTAAAGTATTTTTCGCTTGTCATTTAATAGGCTGCTAAGTATTGCCATCCCATCTTTTAAAATTATACTAAAATTAAATCTTCCTTTGTAGAATAATGTTCAGCATTAGCTTTCATTGATGACAGAAAACATTGAATGATTCAGTTAGTGATTTTCAGTTATACCATATTTGATACTGTCTTTAGAGATAATAAATATGTTGTGTATGATGGACTTGGTTTTATATAAGAATGGTTTTATATAAGAACTGCTGCTTTGATTTGTTGCTTACTTTTTAAAAACTTCCCACAATGCATGTAAGTGCTGTGTTGGCATTGCATCATTAAAATATTTTTTCTCTGTTCAAAATATTTAGATCAGAGGTCTATTTGACAGAAAACAAATTAGTTGTAGCATAAACTATACTGGTTATCAGAGAGATTTGTCTATTGTCAATTTTATCAAGAATATGGACTATCAAAAGAAGGAAAAAGATACTGCCTTGACAGGCATTACAATAGAGTAAAAAACTGCTCAATATATGCATCCAAAAACTGTCCCAAAGGTATATAAAATATATGCTATATTCTTGATTCCTGACCCAGTTCTTCCAAACAATTTTATTTCATTTAAGATGGGAGAAAATCATATTTTTTTCTGAAAAGTAGAGAATTGGGTTTTACTTTTCTGTGATGCACAGAATGCAGATTTTTTTTTAAAAAAAATCAAGCAAACCAAGCAAAAGGTAAATGAGGAGTCTAGAGAAACATGAGATAAAACCATAAAACAAATAAATGTTATTAAGGAAAGCAATAAGGAGAGAGTAATATAAAGGACAGAGGGAACATATTAATAGTTCTCTTACCAGAAGAGAACTTTTTTATTCAGAAGGTGACTAAAAAGCCCAGAGACTTAAGAGCAAATTTGATCACCTTTTGCATTATCTTTGGCAGGTGTCCATCTTTCTGCAGATAACTTTTTCTGTGGTTTTGAAAGCACAGACATGTGAAAGACAAACATTTTCATAATGGCTATACTTCTAACTCAGACTACAGCATTCCCCTTCAGGCATGCTTTGCATTCCTTTCTGATCATTGGTCACTTGTCATTGCCAAAAATTATTTTCAGTGATTAGAAGTGTGGAAAATAAAGGGTTACAACAGGGATCAATTCCAAAGTTCATTGAAGGAGTGCCCCTGATCATCATTCTTCCACACCTCCCCTATTACAGATGTTCTTAAGAGTAAAGTTTCAGGTGCTAAAATCATGCTAAAGCAAAATAACTTTAATGTAAGATAATGTTGCAGATCACAGTAACAAACAAGTGCATTCTTGAAGATGAGTAGACAAATATAAAAATGTGGAAGTTGAAACAGAAATTATTGGACCATGTAATGACTTTTTCACTGTTGCAGATATAAGTAAATTGATTCTTTATTACCTCAAAAATCTAGTAATAGACCAGTTTCTCTACCTAGAAAACCAGGTTTGTTTATCTAAGCAGCAATGATGTTATATAGATTATGTTCCATTCACCATGTCATCATAGCTTCTCTCTCTCATTCATGGTATTGAACATGTCAATCACTTTTCTAAGCTGCTACTTAATGCAGTTTTTCTTTCTACACTGCTAACTGCAATATTTCACCAGTGATCCATTTCTTATAGTTTAGCAAGAAGAAGCAAATGTAAAACCGACAGAATGGAGCATTTTTCATTTAATAGATTTTTTTCAGTCATAAGGGTTGTCTTTTTTATGAAATAGCTCTTTATTGTTATCTAGAGATTCTTCAAAGAAGATCCCCAATGAAAAATTGTATTGAATGGTCTTTTTATTAAACAACATAAGCTCTAAAGAGAGCTCCATGTGTGCTCATGCAGCTTTAAAGCACCTTGATATCAAATGGAGTCTTGAAAGGACAGGAGATAATAATCCAAATACCACATACAGCACTATCCAAATGCTTCATTTTGAGCCATACTTTTTCAACCATAAGAAAGCAACAGAGTCAGATGGTTAACTTTCCAATTTCTAAAATAGGGAAAATAATGTAATTTTTAGGGGTTTTTTTCTACTTAATGGGATTCAAAATTATGATGGTTGGTAGTAATTCATCTACTCTTTTTTGTGCATGTGTTGTAAAAGTTAGGTGGCTTCCCTGATACTTGGGAAGATAAAAATAATGAGCAGCTGGAGAGGAAAGAAGAGAAAAGAAAGGATTCTGATGTGATTATCCAGCTACTCTTGAACTTGTAGTCCAGCAGATAGGTATGATGAAAACAGAGAAGCAAGCAATTCAGAGAAGAGAGCAGCATCTATCAGACTGCTATTTGCAGACATTAATTGTTGGCACCAGATGGGGCAAGGTGACTGACAGAGTAGGACCCCTACCTCCTTGGGTGTTGTGCTGATCGAAGTATTCCAGCACATCAACAAAATTACATTACATGAGATGTAGTTCTGAAACCAAGAACTTCTGTCCCTGACCTGGCCAAGTGACACATGGGAGATGTACTCTTACTGTGTGAAGGCTACATCTATGTAGAAGTGGGCAGCATGTAAGGCACATCAAAACTTGGGGACCATGTTTTTCACCTCAACTGCCAGCTCTATTTTAGTGATAAAGCCTCCCCACCATGTTAAAGAAAATTAAAACTCAGAATGAATTTCTTGATGCTTTAAGCATATCTAGTCTCATTCATGCTGATTTTACCCTTGAAGAAATGAAGTTTTCTTGTATTATATACCTTCTGCGTACTCCAGAGCTCAAACTGATGTATCTAAGTATAGGATTGACACTGTGGATGAATAATATTAGCAAGTTTTATCTTAAGAATAGGGTGGAACAGTGTTGACATATCATAGATTCACAATCTACCATCTGATCTATTTAAGGGGCACTGTTAGAATATGTGGTCTCTTGCATGACATAGAGAGATGACTACATCTCTAATAGAATGTTTCAAACACCCCACTAAAAGCAAATCTGAGCTTTCCTTAAGGGATCGTAAATACATAAGCCTGACCTACCTTACCAAAAAAATAACCTAATCACAATATTCACATGCTTCTGAATCCCAGCCTAGGCGTAGCATTTTGAGGGGTGTGGTCTTTCAGACTACTGAGGTCACTAACCTTCGTTAATGGTAATAAGAAATTCACCCTAAAGTTATTATTTGGGATGTTAAACTGAACTAAAGAGTGTTACCATACATTGTCCTCTTGCTCATTTACTCAGAAAATGTGAACTTTATTGAGCTGTCCACTGAGAAATGCAGCCAAGAAAGACAACAAAACTCTTGTTTTGTTCCAAGAGCTTTGGAGTTTTACTCAGACACATGGTGAATGCAAGGATTTAATAAAACGTAAAAATTAGTCTAGTATTAAAATGCAAGGAAGCTTTAATGTGATGCATACTACTGTCAGAGTGGTTTGTGAGGCTTTCCTTTTAATTGTCATGTAATATACATGTATGTTAAAAAAAAACCCAAAAACCAAACAAACAAGCAAAAAAAATTTAATGTGTGCACTCTTGGCATTTACTGAAGTTCAGACTTAACGCAAGGAAAAGAGGTGGCTGAGGTTGTTTTTTTTTTCAATCCAGTTGTTCCTCTTTACAATGCTGTCTATTCCTTCTAGAAGGAATTACCAAGTATGAAATGTATTTAGTAATTGAAATTTGAAAACTTATATTAATAACCTCTAAATTCCTTTAAAAATATCAGATCCTCAAAAAGGATGCAATGGATAATAGCATAAGCCTGCAATGAAAATCTTGAAATACTTTCCTGCTTAAAACTGCCCAATTTATTTTTCTAATGGTGTAGTAGTTTTATTACTGGATCTTGCCATTACACCTGCAAGATGCAAAAAAATTGATCTGAAGTAACTTTTTCCATGATGTTCTGTTCACAGTGCTTCATCTTCTTTCACCTGTATGAATGTTCTTACCATTACAAACAGGAGGAATCTTGTAGATACGCTCTTTGGGACACTTCTGCCCTATTACTTCTCTTTTTTAGAATATGTGTGCCAGAGCATTTCAAGAAGTTTCTAAAATAGGATCAAATACAGTCACACAGCTTTGTTCAATACTTATTACTTATGTGGACAGTCATAGAATTCTGAGCAGTTCCAATAAGTTAGAGATTTTATCATGTTAAAAAAATCATTAATCGGTTGGATCATTAAATCCATTATAGTCGACTAAAGAGTTCAGATCAAGTAAAATATTCAACATGAAAGGGTATTTAGCACATAATGATAACTTCAATATATCTTGATTTTAAATGTACATTCCTTATTTTCTTCCCTGGTTTTAAATGAAATTGATAGTTTAAAGAAAATTAAATTAAGATTACCTTGAAATGGATTCTTCTACTTTTTGTGTTGATTCCCCAAAATAATGGAATTTTTAGTGGTTTATTCATGCTTACTATTTATGAGAACACATTTGCACAGATATAGACAAAATTAATTTCTATCTTATTTTTACAGACAACTACATTAATAGGCCTTCTGAAGACAGCTAGGCTGTTGCGTTTGGTGAGGGTAGCACGGAAATTGGACAGATACTCCGAATACGGTGCTGCGGTTCTGATGCTCCTCATGTGCATATTTGCACTAATTGCACACTGGCTTGCTTGCATTTGGTATGCCATTGGAAATGTAGAAAGACCTTACTTGGCTCACAAGATTGGCTGGTTGGATTCTTTAGGAGAACAATTAGGAAAGCATTACAATAAGAGTGATGCAAGCTCTGGACCATCCATCAAGGACAAATATGTTACAGCACTTTATTTTACCTTCAGCAGTCTGACAAGTGTAGGATTTGGAAATGTGTCTCCAAATACCAACTCAGAGAAAATCTTTTCCATCTGTGTCATGTTGATTGGCTGTAAGTAATTTTATTGTGGATTTTAATCTTTTTTTTTCTCTGTGTGTTTGAGCAAATGGCTTAACATTCTAAACTAATAAGATTATAAGCATGCAGCCAGAAGGGCAAATTCCTAGGGAAAGGAAGGTTGCATGCAAAAATATGTTGTGACTCATTCAGTGTCAGGAAGTAATCAAGTTGCTTGACTACTCAAAATCTGTTATCCAAACTGTCAGAATATTTGTGTTGTATATCAGTGTCTGTAAGCAAATCCTGTATAAGATAAGAAGGTGAGTTTGGAGTGGATTTAGGAAATTGTAGTCCATCATATTTGGATAATCATAATTATATTTTATTTTTCTATTTAAAACTGAACCTATAGATGTATGCAGACCTTTTTAACTCTTCCCTGTGTTCTTAACTTTTGTTTTGCCATACTCATCTGCAAAGCCCAATGATATGACTTAAGTAAGTTTGTTTCTCTTTAATCCAGCATTAATGTACGCTAGCATTTTTGGAAACGTATCTGCAATAATCCAAAGACTCTACTCGGGAACTGCACGGTATCACATGCAGATGCTGCGAGTGAAGGAGTTCATACGCTTTCATCAGATCCCGAACCCTCTGCGGCAGCGACTGGAGGAATACTTCCAGCATGCATGGACATACACCAATGGCATTGACATGAACATGGTATGTTCATCTGTTTTTCAGGCAGAGATGCTGAGGAATAGATAAATGCGTAAGAAATTAGAAAGAGACTAAGTCTTTAGTATTTATAAGCTGCAAAATACAAGCTTAAGAAGGTGTATATATATCTCAGTTACTGACGATCAAGCCACTCTCTACATGTTTGGTGCACAAGCATTTCACTGCCTAGGTTATTGCCAGGTATACCAGAAATCTGAATTCCCACGGTGTATAGGAAAATGAGAACGGCAGGTGACTTCTGTAAGCTTAAATAAAGAAATAATACTCATAGGTTTCTTATTTCAGATATAGGTGTTCCAGAATTTTGTTTCTTCTTTGCCTTGATTTTCCTCTTCTACTATCAAACTGGAGTACCTGTGTTGATATCTACAGAGTTACTGTTCTATAAAACCTGTGGAGATCAATTATTTTTCAAAATTCTTCCATGTAATCTAGAACACTTATATTGTGAATGGGTTGAGGAGAGGAGCAGGCAAGTTTAGCTGCTCTTTTTCAAGAGAAATATTTGAATCACATGATAGTCTGAAAAGTAATTATCTTGTATTCACAACTACTTTATTCTACACTGAAAATCAACACAACATTTAGCCATCCACAGAAACTCATTCCTATGAACTGACAAGGAATAACACTCATATTTTCTGGTTTTGATAAAAAATCCTCTTTAACCTCTCCTTCTATAAATACATGGCCAGCTAAAAAGGAATAACAGTCTGCTAGTGTGCAAAAAAAAGCATTTATATCTCTGTCTTGTTTTCTGGAGATACAAACATTTTTTTCTGAAAAGTCAACATCAGTTTGAAGACACCTGAGGGCATTGTGCATCTTAAGGACCTGTAAATCTGTCTCTGTAGGGATGCTTTGCAGAACTATTCAGAGCTGGAGATTAGAAACTTTGCAGAACTCTCCAGAAAGCTGTCAAGAATAAAAAAAAAAATTATATTTTTGTAAGGATTTAACTAAAAATCAACTTCCAAAATTTTGACATACATTCAAACAGCTTTCATGTGGTATCTGTACATACAGTTCTGAATGACTGTCAGAGTACTACATTTTTATGCAGTAAACACAAACAATGCTCTTGATTAAAATCTTTTATAAAGGTGAATCATTGACAGTTTGACCTAATGGTTACCATTAAGTAAAGCAGATCTTAAAAATACAGTAGAAAATTAATATATTTGGCTTCACCTGCCACTTCCATGTGTCCCCTCCAGAGGGATAATATGTTCAGGGCAGGACAAGGACAATTGTATAAACCTCTGCTGGGGATTACTGCAGTGGAAGGCAGCATCAGTAGCTTCATCCTTTGTGGCACTGAATAGCCCTAATTCTTTCTGATGGCAATGGAATTGTGGGTACTCGGCACTTTGCAGGATCAGGCCCTTCAGCAGCAGGTGTGTTCAACCTAAGCCTAAAGTAGCTCACTGAATTATTTCTGAAGATATTACAAAATCATATATGCCTTAACTAATTCATTACCACTAATGGATGTACTAAAAACACCTGGTTCACATGAAACAGTAACTATAACTGGATGTTGTCACATGAAAAGTTGCATAATTCAGAAACTGGTGTACGGAAATTAGTCTTGGATTTGTCATTAATGTGAAGCAAAAACTAAATGGATTAAATAGCTCATATTCTGCAATATGATTGTGAGGCACTATGGAGGATTTGTTTTCAATAAAGTGTGGAAAAACCCTCAAGTTTATTATCTTGTTTTGTTGTATTTTATTCCTTATTCTGTTCACAGTTGTATCCCTCAAGTTTTATGTCAATCACTTTATTTCTTTTAAGAGTTTGACCGTATTACCCTTAGTACAAGGATAATATAAGAATTGTGTGATTTACATTGTACTTATGAAAGATTTATCTCTTTCCTGTCTGCTTCACACCTAAATACACGGAATAACACCACCCACTGGTAAGAGCAGGAGGTATTTATATCAAATTTAATTCCAGTATAAAGTGTGGAGAATATCCATGTTATCTGTTGGGTTTAGAGCTTGTTCAATGCTTTCTAATTTTAATTATAACTTTTTGCATGATGAAGGGGTAGATAGCAAAGGGAAATAATCCAAGTAGAATCAGATGTGGGGCAAAATGGTTACTAAAAATTAGACATGAAAAAATGCTAATCTAACCACGTTTATTAATCACTGTTTTACCCCACAACTCAAGTCATGCTTCTCTGCCCAAAAAAGGTCATGTGCATATTGGTTTGCATTAGATAGTTGCTCTATAGGAATGTCACTAACAAAGTTGTCATGCTGCTGGTCATTCTGCATTTTCCTTTGTGTGAATGCTCTTGGTTTAAACCATAAATGCATGTTAACACACGCACCAATGAAGTTTTCTTGGCTGTTAGCCATGTGCATATGAGTTGGATTTGCATGTGTTTTTTTACTTAATTTTGCATGAAATATTTGCATTTAAAGAACAAAGGACTAATACGGTCCTCAGACAAATGTGTTTGACTCCTTCCCATGTTTACTTGGAGTTTTTTGTGAATTCTGAGGGCAGAATTTCATCCAGTATATTTTTTTCCTTCATTTCACAACTGAAAGGTGAAAAAATTCAAAAATGTAGTCGTCTTTCTCCTTTGAAATATGAAATGCATAATAATTTATATTTTATATATATATATGTACATGCAACATATGTACACACATACTCATATATATATATATAAAAAAATAATATCGAAAGATTAAAAAAAAATTCAAAAGATGCTTTAAATTATCCTCAGTAATATATTTAAGAATCCAGGTAAAATGGAAAATAAAGCATAAAAAAAAAAAAAAAGATTAAACAGAAACCTTTTTAATCTCAGGAGTAATACTGCACTAAGACTAAACTTGATTTTCTAAACAAAATTCTACACCTTAGATTGCAAACCAGAAGATAATATTTTATCAAATGATTATTTGAAATGACTAAACATAAAATTAGCTTTAGAGACCTGCAAGTGAAATATGCTGAGACCTTGTTTATTTGTTCATTTGCTCCCTTCTGCTCCATTTCTACATATTTTTTATTATATTCCATTACATAATGTATTTTGGTTAAGAACAGTTCCATATAATTATTCATGGACTGGATAAACAGGATTTGGGATTTATTTTAATCTGGATAAAAATCTTGAGTCTATAGAATAAGCATAATTTAAATCATGTCCCTGTGATATACACTGGCAAAGTCAAATTACAGAAAAAATGTTTACATTGCATATTGTTTCATGAAAGATGTCACCAGTCCCAAAGAATCCAATTCTTGAAATATTTTTAATTATCCTGTTTTGTTTTTCCTAAATTATTTTTGCCTTCTATTTCCTCTTCCATTCCTATGTTATCAGTCCAGCACTGATAATAGCATGCCTATGATGCTTACCCTAAAAAGATTAGCATTTGAGATTTTTCTTTTTAAGTTATGCATGTATTTTTTACAATCCTGTCCCACCCTTTCTTTCCATGGATCTTCTGTGCATCTGAATAGCTTTATTGGTTTATTTTACATTTGAAAAGAGTTTGAAGAAGTAACTGTGGGACAAGCTGAGAAGTGTTTAGCCCAATGTAAACATTAATTAAGATTTTGGATGTGGGAAAGATGTCTTTTTGTTTTGGGTTTTGCCCAATAGCACAAAAGGGGAGAGCAAGTCAGAATTTCTATAAGTGAATGTATGATTTCTCCTGCAAGCATCCAAACAAATTCACAATTTCACCATTGTGATAACTGTCTTTGCCACTGTGATCATGCAAGTACAGTAGAGTACACACCTATCTTGAAGCAGCAATTCTATATTAGCAAATAAAGAGCAGGTTCACCATTGCCTTGAACAGGCTTCTTTTGTAAGAAATTGGCCACTGATACCTGGTTGCCATCACTATGTTTTTCATTCTTGCTTTTCCTCCCACTGTGATCACTTCTTACAGCAAAACCAGTTTTATCAATAGAAGCAGTGCCACTAATGTATTTGAAGCAGAGGATTAGAAAAGTAAATTGAAATTTCAAAAACAGCAAGGAGAAATTCTTTGTACCACTGAAAGGCTAATGCAAATTATGTGTTTGGAACAAAACCTAGCAGTAAATTCTTAAACTGAGGGAATATGTAATCATGCTGGAACTTGCTGTTTGCCTATATGTCAGAACAGAAATCATGACATATAAACCAGGCAGGAAGTAGCCTATGATTAGCCATAAACCTGTTCTTTCATTTTCTAAAAAAGACAACTTAAAAAATGTAATTCAATGCCTACATTGAACTGAGTCATAGAAAATAAGACCTCATAGAAAAAAATATTTTCCAGAATTCCCATCTATTTCTAAATTATCCTTTATCAGTTTCTCAGTGCATTGTATTTTGTGGTCTAAAAACTCAAAAACAAGAGCAATTAATTTTTCAACTATCATATTATTTTAAATATGCAGATCTGGTCAATCTTCAACTTCTACAGACTTAAATTTTTTTTCTTGGTAAGGGAGTCAAAGTTGAAGAAATTTGTTCAGCAATGTATTGCATCACAGAGATCACTTTTCAGATGTATTCAGAAATAGTAATAAGACTGTAGAAGAATGGTCCACGGCAGCTTCACTAATTTCAGCATAAAGATGTCACACAACTGTGTTGTGGCAATCACTGAAAACGAAAGATCCTATTCTTGATAAGGTTGCCAGACTTCAATCTCATTGAAAGGTGAATTAGCTCATTATCACATACTGCTTCTCTTCTCTCTCAACTGTTGAAAAGAAACATACTGAACATCCAAAAAAATTATTCTGTGCAATTTTTCAGAAATATTCTTTCTTCCCTGTGGAGCCCAAGAGCCCAAGAGCTTCTGGAGCAGATTTATTGCCACCTGTGACCTCGTTATTTTTTTTCTAAAAAAGAAAGACCTTGGAAATATTTCAATCTTCTACTTATGGAAATTATTAATTTAGGCAATTAATTATCACAGGAATGTTGAATAGTAAATTCTAAATTCTTTCTAGAAATAAAATTGCTGAATTATAGAAATGTTTAGCCTAGATGATGTTATTAAATTTTGAGAGTCAAATGTTTGTGACAGAACTAAATCCCACGCTATTCTCCATCAGAGGAAACGGCTACTGGGGGACAGAGATCCTAATTCAAAATCTAAGCAGCGCAGTTTGTGCAGCTAAAGAGTCTCAGGTTAGCCTTAAAATTAGATGACTGGCAGAAGATTAAAATTAAATACATAGGTTATTTCACCAAATATATGAATTACTATTAATTTTCCTCATTCTTTCTGAATAAACTAAGACATAAGGTTAATTTTTAATATAAAGATGAAATTTTATTATTGAAATTTCTTCAAAATTTTACTCAGCATTTATTGATGCCAATGTCAACATAGCCTGAGATCTCTCTTATACAGGTGAGAACCAAATAGATATTAAGTATGAGTGGTCATTACACAAAGTGAATTTACTTCTGCCTCTTTGTACCTTCAGCTGCTCAAATTTTTTGCTGTGTTAATTTTTTGTACAGATCAGTTTCTCAAACCATTTCACAAGGATAGCAAGACAAGGCAGGAATAAACAGATGAAGTGGAGATGGACCAGAAACCTCTTTCAATTTATACCATCTTAAATTCTCAGATGAACTTGGGAGTGCCCCCTTATCCTCTATATGCTGGGCACCTGCAGCTCATAAACAAGTCTGACTGGTTCTAGGTCAAGAAAGCCTTAGCTGCTAGTTTCAGCATACCCCAAACACAGCACAACACAAAAGAACCCTCTTGTGCTCTCTTCAGCTGATGCTGGGTATTTAATTATCCCACCTATATTTCAGCACAGAAAATGTGCAACATAAACTAATATGCAGAATTAAAGGAGTATCTTTGCTTGTAAGGCTGCAAGCACTGGAGAATCTCTCATACTAGAAAGGCTGAGAGAGCTGGGACATCTCAGACAGATGGGAGAAATGAAGGCTCACAGAGGATCTCATCAATGTGAAAAAATACCTGAAGGGAGGGTGTAAAGAAGGTGGAACATGTTTATTTTCAGTGGTTCCCAGTGACCTGACCAGAGGTAATGGGCACACGCTGAAACTGGAGGCTTTGACCAGACACCAGGAAACAGATTTTTAGTGTGAGGATAACTGAGGACTGCCAGAAGTTGCCTAGAGAGGTTGTGGCAGCTCTGTCCTCAGAGGTATTTGAAATCAGTCTGGACATCACACTGGCTACCAGCTCTATGTAGACCTCCTTGAGCAGGTAGGATGGACCAGATGATCTATCCAACAAGAAGATGATTTCCAACCTCAATCATTCTGTGATTTTGTTGGTATGGAATGTGGTATTTCCATGTTTAATGAAAATTATTGTGGCTTATATCCTGGTTTGCTTCAAGTTAGATACTTTCAAAATATTTTGTATGAGACATACATCAGTACCTGTTGCAAAACTGAGGATAAAAAAATCTAAAAATTGTCATGAATTTTATAATTTATCCAAAAAACCCAAGTTATCTTTGCCACAAATATTTGCTTGTTGCCTGAAATTAAAGCACAAAGATGTGTCTAAGTCTGTTGTCACAAACGTGCCTGATAAATGTGTGAGTGACCTTGCTGTCATCTTGAGAAAAGAATTTAATGAAGCTGGACTCCCTCTTCTCATAAAAAGATCGCATTCTTCAAGGCAATACGAATCATGTCCCTACTATCCTCACGAAGCCTTGTAAAATATTCTTCTTCCATGTAAAATATTTTATGTGTCTGTGGATGACATCCTCCTCTGTAAGCATGCCACATAGATAAACCAATGTTATGTGATGTCGAGTAAGTTTTATTCCGAACAGGAAGAGATAACTGAACTTGGACTTGATAACTATCAATGACAGACAAGTGGAGCCTGTGGTCACACCATCTAAACTGATTTTCCTTTACTTTTTCTTTTTCAAGGGGGGAGGGCTAAAGCTGATTTTCTGCCTTGTTACACATTTTTTTAAAAATATCTGTGTGTATTTCTTGAATTATGCATGAGTTCTGATTACAAACATGATTCTAACCATGAGAATCCAAGATTTTTCTCACCAGGGCGCCGTGGAATCACAACTGAGGAGATACCATGTATAACAATAGAAGTATATTAGGAAGGAATGGAACAATTGAAACTCAAATCTGTATTTAAATGTTTTATTAGTTTTGAATTTTTCAGTGATTATAATGTTATTAAATAACAATTCTAGTTTTATAATTTTCAATTTTTTTTTGAAGACTGCATGAATGATGCTCTGATATTTAGTATAGAGAATGTGTGTACAAATTTGATGTTGATTGTCTCATATAATATAACTTTCAATACAATTTCAGTTATGAAAATCAGAATATGAGAATGAATGTAACAAATATTTGAGAGTACAGGTTGGCAAAATGCTGTCTGTACTGCATAGCATAAAACTTATTCTGGAAACATCAAATTCTGTATTGTGTCAGCTACTGTTTAGATTAAACACCTCACTACACACATTGTGTTCAATATGGTAAGCTCGTTTTGGTAATGTAGGTTTTGCCAATGTTTTAACAAATTTATCTTCAAATCAGCTTCTTTCTTGAATTTCTAAGCTTGTATGAATGGAGTAATCTCTATTGGGAACCAAGTCTTCCTTTTAGGCATTTTAAAACTGTGATATTAACGAGTAGATGTCTTTCCTCTCTGATGTCTAAAACTACTTTAGAGTGTAAGCTCCATGGAGCAGGGACTTTTTAGTCACAGATGCCTGAAAAGAGGCTGGTATCCTTCAGATGTTATTGCCATTTAAATAACTATTAACTTATATGCAATGATTTTAGAACAGTTTCACTATAATTATTAATTATAAAAATAGTTGTTTCTATAAGGGAATATCCAAAGTATCTTCAGAAATATAACCAGTATAACACACATGGTCTGCATGGGTTTTGCTTAATGGTAAAATACAATCCTTTGAAAATCAGATAAATAGCTGATGTGAAAAATCAATTTATTCTAAGTGTACTCGAAGTGCTCATGACTTCCTAACAATTCAAATACAGTTTTCTTGTAAGTACTTCTGAATTCAAAGTACATTTCCTATTTAACATCATATAAAAGACAGAGCTCTTCTAAATTGTATTCAGATAGATTCATAGCAAACAAAATAATTCAAAATAGGGCTTTTACACTCACATGACTAGAGAACAATTTCAAAATAAACACATTTTTTTCTCCTCATTCCATTTGGTGAACAAATTTGTTTCTCAGTTTTTCAGTATTGCTCAGTAAATAAGTTCCTACCAACCTACAGCCTTTTTATTTCAAAGTAATTACATTATATTAAAAAGCATAACTGGATACCAAGCTATTTCTAGTGGTGTGATAGATACTGAAAACATAGTGACACCACAGAAGCTTTTGACTTATCATATTTTCTTTTGCTTATTGTTGAATGCTGGCTTTTTCTGAGGATGTATGAATTTCATGTGGTAATGCTGTAAGGCTCAAAAAATTGTTCTATATATGTGTGTTAAAACGTTGTTTCACAGCATTGATTTCCATTAGCAATCACAGAAACATTTAAATTCTGTTAAAGATTCTAATATCTCATTTTTAAAACATAGTCTGGCTCGTGTGGACAGAAGCCTCATATCAGAAATGTGCTCATCTTCACTAGCAAGGGATATGAGTTATGGGTATATTCTACAATGAGAATGAGTGCACAGGAGTTTTTTTGTTCTGAAGTAGAAATTAATATAGAAACAAGTGAATGTATTTTGGATATATCTTTGCAGAAATGTTTTCGTATTTATAGAAAAACAGTGCAGAAGATAAACAAAGATGAAATACTAGACTGATCTAATAAGAAAGAGACACATCCTTTTCACATATTCATAAGACTTGTAGCATCAGTACATATTTTGCCTTTAGTAATATGCAACGGTTGTAGGTGTCCCTAGGGAAAGCATATGACCCAATCACATCACTGACAGCAGATAACAGGATATAACAAAGAAAGGTGGCATGTCATAATGTGTCAGCACTCAGAGTCACTCACGGTACTCACATGAAGTCAGTAGCAGAAATGTTTATAGATTCTAAAAGAATCAGAGGTATATTATCCTAGAGAACTTAGAAAACTCACACATAATGACCACATTGTAAATAACTCTTTTCTTTCCTTCTAAACAAAATTAACATGTTGCCATGGTACTCAAGAGTAATCCTATGATTCTACTTCAGGCAAACTCCAATTGTTCTGAGTAAATGATGAGGAAGGACCACAGCAAATAGCCCTGTGGTTTGCTGAACGGATCATCTGTCTATGCAAATCTGCATGACGTTGTTGTTTCAATAGATCATGTTGCTTTTTCTGATAAAAATTGAAGTCCTACACTTGCAAGCAGAATATATTTAACATAAAAATCCTAATAAAATGCCCCCTCTCTGAAAAATATCTGATTTTCTTCAGAAACCTCTCATTTTACAAATATCACAGTTATGTCAGCAAATACCTCTCATAATAAATGTAGTACTTTGACAATTGATAAAAAGGAAATAGATATATGAGTCCAAATAAGTGAAATTCAGTCAAGACTTCCCCTATCACTGTCTTGTTATTTTACTGCAGTATAGTCATTTAAGTTCCCTGATACCATTTCTTGCAATGAAAGAAATCTTAACAGCATATTTTGTAACCACTGTATAGATTAGGATTTGTATGAGTACTCACATTGTAAAAGCTTTGCAATATAGACTACACTGTGCATTTGTTGAATTTTAACACTCATACAGCTCTTAGAGCCATGTCTATTTGTAGGTCACTTCTTTCTTTTTGTCCAGAAAGAAAACACAAATCATATCAAGAACTTTCATAGCATTCGCATGAAATCTTTATGCTTGTCTTTCCAGGTCCTGAAGGGATTTCCAGAATGCTTACAAGCTGACATTTGTCTGCACCTCAATCAAAATTTGCTTCAGAATTGCAAAGCTTTCCGGGGGGCCAGTAAAGGCTGTCTTCGAGCTTTGGCTATGAAATTTAAGACAACCCATGCACCTCCTGGAGACACTTTAGTGCACTGTGGAGATGTTCTCACTGCTCTATATTTTGTGTCAAGAGGCTCCATTGAAATCCTTAAGAGTGACATTGTTGTAGCCATTCTTGGTAAGTGCATTATTACAAGGCATATTAAGAGTCAGATTTTCCAAAGAAATATTTATCGTTGTTCCTGGGACAGGAAATCTTTTTTAAAATCAAGCAAAGAAATAATAAGAAAAATCTACATTACTGCAATAATTCTTGTGCACCAAAGAGCCCAGCAAGAGTCTTTGGATTTCTGAAGATTTATCTTTAGTCTCATTAATCCCTAGGTAAAAGTTAAGCTGCAAGTTGAGGCAAGCAGATATTCAATTATTCCAGTTCTGTTATGCTGCAAGATCAAAAGTCAAGGCCACCCTGTTCTTGAACAGTGATGAATGTATTGAGACATGTAGACTCCTCTATTTGCTAACTGGAGCAATCTACTCTCGGCATTCAAAATGTCTTCTAAAGATTTTCAGAAATACCTGTCTCCCTTTCTATGTTCACTATTCTTCTCCACAAGTGTTTTCATAGTTCCTCCCCAACCCCATTTTGCAGGTAACGCTTTTGAAACCCTTAGTGTAGAGCATATTTTCAGTGGTTTATGGCTGCAGCTGCTTTGCATTGATGCAAGTTTAGGTGCAGTTTGGCAAAAATGAGCAATTAAATAGAAATAATAACAAACATGTATTGCAAATGTATCAACATTAATTGAAAGAATTGTAATGGTATCAAAACAGAGGCAGATATGTTTCAACAGCTTGTTCAAAAGAACTGCATCTTAGAAGTCTTGCATGCCCTTCAAAAAATATAAAAAAAACTAAGTAATTTTCTACTAAAATATATTTCAAATATGGTCAATTTCTTCATGTAATTCTTAACAAAATGGTATTATAGGCCAGACAAGTCCTGTACTGGACTGAGCAATAGAAATTGCATCTTTGTCATCATAACAATATGATTAAAATCACCAAATAATGTTTTTAGAAGAAAGGACAAAGGAACTTGTTCAAGTCATGTTCTTTTGATGAAACTAAAGAAAAATTGTGATGAAACTTTCACTTAGTCCAGTTATATGTCTATGTGTTTTCATTGATCTTAATAATTCCACTTTTAATATTTAATAATACTGTTTTTTCTTTGTATATGTGCAATGGTAATATGACTGTATCACTTTACGTAAAACCAACTATTCTATGCCATTATGATAAAGAAATACATTATTCAATTTAATGACTTACTCATGTTTAAAATAATAATCTCTGTTTAATTTTCTTTCTGCAGGGAAAAATGATATTTTTGGAGAGATGGTACATCTTTATGCAAAACCAGGAAAGTCAAATGCAGATGTGAGAGCTTTAACTTACTGTGACTTACATAAGATCCAGAGAGAAGATCTACTAGAAGTTTTGGATATGTACCCTGAATTTTCTGATCTCTTCCTCACCAATCTGGAACTAACTTTCAATCTGAGAGATGAAACTGCAAAGGTACATATAATAAGTTATTTTCCTTTCTTAATATTGGGCCAAATCTGTCCACAGTAACAAAAATTGAAAATAACATTTGAGAGACTAAGGTTAACAAAATGAGATACTAAAATCCTCCATTAAAAAAACATACTCACCTGATTGCTTTTACTGAAGGCAGTTAAACTCCACAGAAACCAATGAAATTATTCAGATGATGTTAATCTAACAGGATTTGGTTCTATATTTAAATAGTATTAGGGCTTCACCCAAGGGGATTTTGTTAAAGCCATGGAAAATATGTTTTTTTAGATGGCTGTAGCCTAGGTCACCACAAGGGGAACTTTTGACACTAAATGTAATTGTACATCCAAAAAATAAGGATAAATCAGATTATCCAGATTCATTCTGTGTCTAGCAATAGAAAATATGTAATTGCCTTTCAAATATGAATTGTTAATACCCTTATCTTGGCATGCACTCTACCTCCTAGGGGACTAAAAATTTACAAGGGACTTTTCAACTTTCACTCAGTCTTCAGATTTGCAGGCATTTCTTGGTCTCTTTTTCCCACAGTGATTACCCTGAGAGTCCCCTTTTGCACAAATTGCATCTTCAGGAGTGTCAAGATGTTACCAGTGTTTCCTTATTTCAGACTGACAGGATTAGTCTGACTTGGGAAAGAAAGTGGACATTTGACCAAAGGAGGAGTGGAGAAATTCTCTTGCCTAGCTCATGCTGCTGAGACTAAAGGCTTCCCCAGAAGATTGCAGGAACCCCAGGCCTGGCCACCAGGCAGGGACTACACTGCCCACAGGATGGCTGGTTTACATTTCATTCTTTCTGAGATAATGCCATTTTCTGGCTTCCTTAAAGGAAGACAGAGGTTCAGTGAGAAGGAACTACCATAATTTGGCCTCAAAGGACTTTTAAGAAAAAAGGAGAAAAGGAACACCAAGTTTTGGGCTGTAAATCATAGGGTCATCTTTGCTAATCACGTGTGGATCTTTATTTCTTAAAAAAATTATAACAAATACAACTTCTAAAAAGTAATGTCATTTTTTTCTATTATGACCCTTTTTTAATCAAATATCATTCTGAAAATAAAAGACCAATTATATTTTTTTCAGTCATGCCTTTGCATGTATTGAAAAGGTCATAATTATTAATTACATGTAAAATACAACACAATGAATGTATAGTCTAGTGATAAATTTAAGTTAAAACTGAATGTCCATATATTTGAAAAATTTCTTGAGGATAATTTCACATTAATGATTTAAGTCTGAGCAATTATTTCTTGCAATTACATTGTCATCCATGTTCTATCATTATTTTTTCCTAAGATCAGAGAAAAGAAAGGCAGGAGAGGCTCAGCCATGCTTCTGAGCTTGCAAAATCACAGTGTTTCTTTAGCAATTCCTCTTTCCACTGTCTATTGTAATCCAGAAAATCATCCCCCAAAAGAAGCATTGAGCACATTCTCATTTTCAAAACATCACTCAGATCTAAATTTGTTGTCAGAATACCAGGTGCTTCTGCCTCAACTTCTCCTCCTCCTCTTATTTGTGTAAAAGTACCTTTTTCTTCCTGCAGTTATTCTACCAGTGGGCCACCACTGAAACACATTACTTGCCAAGTTTACAGTGAAGGGAATAGATAAAGATGTAAACACTTCCCAGCTCCCCTCTGCCCTTTGCCCACATGCAAATCTGCTTTACTTGTGAGGTATGGGGAACCTCACTAGCACAGGGAAGGGAAGTAGGCTGAAGCCAATGCCATGGCTATGTGCACAAAGAGCAAATCTGGTGTTATATTTGTTAATTTGTAGATTTCTTAAAATGAAAAAATAAGAGTTAAATGCATCTTTTACCTACTGGGAAAAAAAATCAGTGCAATCTTCTTAAAATGGATAGAAAAAAACAACATTGTGTTCTGGTACAGAAATAAGTATCTGAATGATCTAAATATGATAAAGAGGAAGGGAGGGTCTAGGAAGATAAAATAATGAGAAGTAAAGTGCCTGATGCTTGTCAGGCTTATATTTATTATAAAATATAACCTTTATAATCATGGCAAACTGTAACCTTTATAATCATTACCATCAGTTAAATATAAATATAATTGCAATCAATTACCACTTGAAATAGTTTACATTCTCTGATAGAGGTTATTTAGTTTTTTCCATTAATTTCTCTAATGTTACATAAACCAGATCTGTGCAAGTTCAGGGAAGCCGATAAGATATGAACACATAAATTTCAATGTAAACTTATTATCAGGATAATTTTATTTCACCATTAGGTGATGACAGTGTTGGTTTTGCTCAATTTGCATAAACTTTTTTAATGTTAGCCTTGGGCAATTCCATTCATTAGCAGGTGATGGAGAGGTTGATGCAGACTGACTTTAATATTGCCTTTTTTAAAGCTTGAACATGATTAATGGTCAATCACCTATTGCAAATCTGCCCTCTTTAGATGGGACTAATCTGTCATTTTGTTTCATATTTCATTAATCAAGTCTGACCTTGTAATAAGATCACAAACTACCAATGATACGGATGGAGATAACTGCAAACTACGAAGACGGAAATTGTCTTTCCAAAGTGAAATAGAGAAAGGTAATTAACTTCATTTCTTACATTAGACAGCACCACCTCATTATTCATTGGTATTTCACTTGGTAACACTGGGTACATCAGGGTCCCATGTTGGCTGTTACTGGAGCAGCCCTTGAGAATCCAGCTGGGCAGCAAAACTACTCCGTGCATTAACCCCCATATGCTTATGTATAACTAGAAGATACACATTTCACCCTTCCATGACTTCACATCTGTCTGTGAAGGGCTGTTCTGACATTAAGCTACCTTACTGCCTTTGAGACATGCATATAGATATGAATATTATCTCTTATTATCTGTTTTCTGAGACACCGTGTTTTAAACTGTGTGGACAACCTAGTCTGTGGATTATTTTATCTCCTCAGCAAAGTGCTTTGTTGAACTTCATGCTAGGTATTGTTTCTCCCTGGAATTGAAATATTTAAAAATTTAGAATTTAAAATTTAAAATTTAAAATATTTCAGGACACTGTAGATTCACCATTGTCTGATTTTGATCCAAATGGTAATGTGTAAAAGTTTATTTTAGCAAAAGTTTAGGTAGTATTTTATGTACTTACGTTCGCATTAGTGGCTTTGGGGAGTAAACTAAATGGAGGAAAATTCAGTGAAACATTCAACTTTTTCACTACTATTCAGTATTGTGAAATACCAGGAACTGTAGCCAGCAGCTCTGGTCAGACAGCAACAGTCATGAAGACAGCTAAGCTGATACTCACAGGATTTTCATGCAGGAAAATCACAATTCCTTGAATACCATTACACTTTTATGGTTGAATGCTTTGTCTGACAAATGACTGTTTCTGTTATGCTTCTCTTTCACACCCCACAGTTGAGCCTCAGTCCTAAATGCAGCGTAATACCAATTTATAGAGTAGCAGAGTAGCTGATAATAAATGAGAACAGTTTAAATACCCATAGCAGGTATAATGTTCAACAAAGAGACTCTAATCCAGAGTGTGGCTATTCAGAACAATGACATTCCTGTGTGATCAAAGAAGCATCTTTAGGGCAGGAAGCCAAGAGTGACAACAAATCTGTCAGGAAAATGTCCCCATGAAATATTCAATCTGCTCTTCACAAAGAATCTGTTGACAGAGATACTTTGCCTGACTAACCTTCACATTTCTTATGAGAAAACATATGCTGCTACCTAGACAAGATGGAAGTGATCTTTTATGTTGTGCCTGCTGTAGAATTACAAATAGGCTACTCAGGTTGTCAGTGAGGTTCCAAGACCCCTAGGCTTTTATGGTTCTTGCCTAGTCAACTACACTGAACATCCTCTTTGAAACATTTATTTGCATTACTTTTGAAAGAATATGATTTCCCACATTTTTGTCTCTGAAAAAAATACTCTCACCACTGGGGAAGAAGAGGGAAGACTGGCAAGCTCCTTAGTCCTGGCAATGATAGTACAGCACCTGGTAATATCTGGGTTAGCAGAAGTGAGGTAGATTGGAAGTCCATCTGAGGAGAAGATAAAACAAGTAGGAGTCCTTTGCCAAGTAGTGAGTTCACCTTTGGCCCACTGGCTTACTGCCCCTCTCTGGTCTCTTTTTAGATTTTCTACATGTTCCCATGGCCACAGCAGACACCTCATAGTCACAGATCGTCAGTGTTACTTTTCTGTGGCCCTTCCCAGATCCTCTGTGAGGTTGTAGAGTACTAGAGGTACTGCTAGTTTGTAAAGAAATGTTCATTGATTTCAACCCTTTGTATGTAGCAGGGAGTGGCATCTTATTTTGATCTAGCACAGTCAGCCTATAATGACAAATATTTAGGCATGATCCTGCAGAGTTTTTCAGAACTGGAGGAGGAAAGACAGAGTTTCTGAACAAACAGCTGGAAAATGCATTTCTGGCCACACTTTGCCAAAAGAAAAAATATGTGTTGTATGAAAATCGAAAATCATATTTTGATTTCAGAACTACAGTTTGAACAAGATAGAGACTCACAGAATTCTCACTGTTATATTTTGATATTTTATTTTGAAATTATTGCAGGCATGCTTAGTAAATGCTCTTCTGGCTGGCATTCTTTACTTTCAGCTGTTGACCTACTAGCATATTATGCAGCTTGAAATTTTCCTTTTTCCATCTTTAGTGTGATCATCATGTTTCCTCTGTTTTGGAGTGCTAAAAATGGGATTGTGTTATCTCAGCCTTTAGTTCATGCTAGCCTGATTTGGACCTTGTTGCCATGGTAACTCTTCCTGCACGAGTTATATCAGGGGTTAAACAAAATCAACACAGCTCTCTTATGCATCTGCAGTTAGTACCCCTGGTTCTCAATTCCACACAAGACTTTATCACTCCACATATACATTATTCCACCATTTCTGTCCTGTGTCAACAAAAACTGATCTTAACTAGTTAGGCTAATAAGGACTCTGTCATAGTTTGATTTTAGAGGCTACAAGACTATTTGAGGGATCAGCTTGTTCCCTGGCTTCTAGAATCAGTTGCAACATCAGAAGACATCCCCTGCAAAAAATTAATGCACACATTACATAGCAGCCTATACTTGCTCCCACCATAAAGAAACTAACTGCATGTCTTTCTGAATAACAATGGTACTTCTTGCACAGGTGCAGGTGCAAACTTAGCCAGTTGCCATAGATGCTTGACAGTCAGCCAAGAAACTCTCTGAGACTGCTTAAAATTAGCAGCATTCCTGCCTGGCAGTTCCAAACAAAGCTCTCAGCTAGGCTGGCTAGCTAGTGTCCTACTGAAAATTTTGAGACAATGAGCTGCTCCATCTATACTCAGTTGTCATTTTTAGCAGTGCAGAATACAATTCTTTCTTGCACATTTCTCATTTACTTCTAACAGTTCTGTGTGAGTTAGCTAATTTCAAGGAAAATACATTTAGGCAAGAACTTTATTTTGCTCTGCTAGTTCTGATTGCAGTTCTATTATCCTGTGCTGAATAGGACATTTCTAGAGTTGTTTACATCAATATAAAAATCCAATATATGAGTGAAAAAAGCACAGTGTAAAGAGTTTCACTGAAAGTCTGAAACCTTGGGGCTTTGAAAAGACTGTTCTGGAGTTCAAGCATTATCACTTTTGCTAGCAACTTTTTAAACTTTTTGTTAATGTTGGCTCTAAAATCTTAACCTTCTTGGGACTTTTCTAGTGACAGCCGGCCCAGGAAACTTACAACACGAAAAATTTAGTTCCATGGATGGGATTTTCAGTGGTCACTAAACAAAATTCTCACAGACTCTTGTTACCCTGAGGCTTGCACTTGCCCACATCAACACAGACTGTAACAGTCAAGGGGAATATAAAATGTATTTTGCAGTGCTTTCTTCTTAAAATATTATTAACTAGTAAACTGATATATTGCTTAACTTTAAGTTGAAAAGTTATGTTTCCTGATCAGACTTTTCAAAATGTGTCTACTGGTCAAATCTCAAAGTAAGCACAAAAGCCAGGGTTTTAATAAATGTCTAACTGTGTTTTGATTAATGTATCTTCCTTAAGTGTGCATTGTGTGTATCCCTCTTTCAGGCTACGAAGCCAAGCCATATTATCACAGCTTTATTACACAAAGTATCTAGAGGCCATGGCTCTTGATTTAGATATAGAAGACAAGGAAATGTTTCAGGAACTGATTCTCCTGCCTGAAATTATAAATTGGAGCAGTACTAAGAGAATGGGGTAACAGCCCCTGTCCTGTTCTTTTCCATTCTTGTCCCCTCCCCCAGCTTACTTATATAAATGCTTACTTTATGAATAGATGCTCAGCCAAGCACTGTGCCATGGCCCCAAAAGGAAACTCAGGTAAGAATGTGGAGAAAAATTGAAGCTCTTACCTAACTGTGTTAAACTGCTAGAATTTCGCTGATGAAGTTGGCTTGGGCTTAATTAGAAAAGAGTTTCTAATATTCCACCAGAGTGTTAGGTGATTAAACGGCCAGGAAGCAACTAATGTGTTGGCAGGCTGGAAACTGGTATGGCTGGAAATAAGACCTCATGTCCCCAGAAATCTTGCCTTAATCATGAAACCCCAGCAAAAAAGTACCTGGTTATCAGAGACCCCACCAGTGCAGTGTTCCATCTGCTCCTGTTAGTGTTACTGCTGTTACCACCGTGCCTAGGAGCCACCTCTGGGAGCTTGCACAGAAAAGCCGTGTTTCCAGGAGATACCTCCAAAGAGGTGGCTCCCAAAGGCCAAATATGATCAAAATGTTGTGTGCAGTCACACATATTCACAGGTATCCTTTGAAAAAAAAAATAGTAATAATAGTACTATGGTGGAAGTTGAATTCCTTGTAAAAGAGAAGAGATTTCTAAATTTGATAAGAGAAGTGTTTTGATCTATGCCCTGAATCCATTGAGGTGCATTGCTATAATTCTTTGTTTCTGATTGTTTTTAAGTATAGCATTATTCCATTAAATATAAACTAATAATCGTCCTTCCATCATTATCTGATTAGCATTAAAGCTGACACAAAAAGAGACAAAACAAAGAAAATTGAGATAAAAGGCCATCAGTTTATCCCTAGCATCTCATTGTACTGAAAATGGCACAAAAGAATAAATGAAGGAGTTCATATTCCCTTACACTTTGAAATTCTTGGCTTTTTAAATGTATCTCAAAATCAATTATTCAAAAACTAGCTCATTTCCAAGCCCTTTTAAAAATGAGGACATGGATCCTTATGAAAAAAACCATAAGGACTTCAGTCCATCATGATGGTGGGAGGTTTCTGTATCTTCTGCTATTCTCTATTTCCAAAATCACCCAAACTTTCATAGCTCAAATACACACAGCAAAGGACACATTAACTTACCAAACTCTCACAAGATGCACTGATATAGAACAGTATTTCAAACTCTGCAGTACAGTTCATCTCCTCCACCATCACTGTTGAATCTACTGGAACTTTTCAGCAAAATTGTCAGAAATTCTGTAACAATGGAATCTCTTTAGTTTATATCTATATTTATATCTAGTGTTATCTATCATATCTAGACTTAGAACCTCCAAAATTATGAATAAAATTGGAATTAAACAAATCTTCCATCATTAAAAAAATCACAGAAAAAAACTTAAAACTTTTTACTATTGAAAGAGAAAATATTTTGGCTTTCCTAAAATACTTCCAGCAACCTACTTTTCTTAGGATTAGAGATCTTCCTGCATAGTTATTAGACAGACAGCATTTTTACTTTGTGTTAGTCAAATACCACACACATATCTGACAGTACATTTTTAAGTAGGGGGTCCTAAAGATAGGTGGGATATTTGAAGAGAAGCATAATGAGTAGAATTGAGGAAGGAGGAAAACCAACATGTGCTTAAGAATGCAAGAACTTCCACAGCTCAGGTTTCAGGAGCCACAGTAAGTCTTTGGCATTGTTTCAGATGTTGAGGTCTGTTAGGTCTACAGACATGTAATGGAAGGTGTTGAAGCAGGACTTCTAGATATACAAATTCAAGTGCCTGGTGGAACTTCAGACAAATTCTTTCTACTGGTTGTCTCAGGAAATGTATGTGCATCTTTAAGACTTCTTGTTTCTGCCATGTTATGAAAATGGCCAAGCTTTGATATAACTGCATGTGTTTCAAAATATTATTTTTAAGGAAAAAAATCTCTGATTGAAACTACCTGTTCTCAGTTGTTCTTTGTTTCACTTTAGTTTTGCTGGATATTATGCTGTATGAGGGCCTAACTATAATATGATGTCCACAGAAGGAGAAATTGTGGTCATGTAGTGAATTCTAATTTTATCACAAAAATCTGGTGCTCTTAATAAATTAATTTTTTAATAAATATGTGATGGCTTCAGGGTTCATTACTTTGCTTTCTTAAATTTCTAAACTGTATAATCCTGTGGTTCTCAAATTTGAAGAAATATCTGTATCACTGAATAGGCACTCTGTGCTTTACCTCTAACTCTGATTATAAGTAAAAAGTTGCAAACATCCCTTTCCACTTTTAAAAGTGAATTGCAGTGCAACTATCCATCAGAATACTATGTGATTATTTGGATTACAAAAGAAAATAAAGTGTGTGTGAAAGATGACCTTTATGTTAATTGTTTCATTGTACGAAGTGCATAATAATGTGTGATATACAAGTGGTTTTCCTGTAAAGGGGACCCTTGCTATATAAAGTGCACTGCAGATTTTAACAGTTCAGTTTGTTTTCAGAGCTTTAGGACCAATGACTTTTCTTGACCATACTAATTTATATTTTTCCAGATTGGATAATTTGGAAAATATTTAGATCTGAGTTTCTCAGGTTATCCAATAGACCCTGTGCAAAGCTTTCAAACTATTTGTCTTTTTTCTTGTACACTAAATTTGTGCTTTTTCCATACAGTTTTCATTATGACCTGTCAAAAAAAGTAGGTAATTAGACATTTTGTAAATTTGAACCATGCTATAATCACCAATGATGCTTCACCAAGGAGCAAGAAACGCTTCTAGTGGTAGCAGTTTCTGCTTTCTTGCTACTTAAAACTATTATTTATAAGGACTTAAGGTTTTACTTAATTTTTTTTCTTTTTTTCCCTTATTATTTTGTTCTCAGCGATGCATTAGTCATATGTAGATGTTGGAGCAGGCTATGCTTTCAACAGGCACTCAAAAATGTTTATGAAGGCAACAGTTCTCAGTTTATCTGATTACCAGTCATGACCTAAGAGGATCAGAACCAATTGAACAGACAAATTTCTGTTGAAATTTGAACAGTGGTAGAATGCTTTGTTCAAGTGGTTGTCTTCTAGAACAGATGACCTCTTCTGCAACATACTCCTTGTCAGAACATGAGTTAAGGCTGGCTTTGACAAAAATCCAAATGTCACAACATGTCAGAACTCCAAGGCCATGTTGATTCTGAGTCAAGAGCTTAAGCACTAAAATTCAAGGTTCGTAAATGTCTCAGTTTCATTTAAGTGGATTCAGGGTGAGTTACAGTACTTTCTGAAACAACAGAAACTACTTGAGTAATGAAAAATTTCAATACTGCAGACCATATCACCAAAAGAAACCTGACCACTGGTAACCATCCCATGAGGCAGGATTTTAATGCTAGCATTTCTGTGAGTCACTGTCATAGTTCTATGACCCAGACTTGTGACAACCACATTTCTTCCCTTCCTTTGCCCTTGGATGTGTGAAAAACAGGACACAAACCTTCTGATAATTGCTTTGAAGATTTTGGAGTTTCTAGACAGCAAATGTTGAAGGAGATTACCTGTAGACTTGGCAGGCATCCAAAACACATAACAGGCTTAAACAGTCCCATAAAGAGTGTAAATGATGTTTGTACATTTTAGTAATGCAGGAAGTTACGAAAACAATCATTGTCAGTAAAACAGTTTCTAGCTGTTTCAGAATCAGAAAATGAAATTTCTCTTACTGGAAAAGGAAAGAGAAAACACTAGAACTGGTGTGGGGGAGAAGAGGAAGGTGGGGTTTAATGATTACGTTTACAAGAAGAACAGAAAGGGATAAATAAAACTTATAAAACACTTTTCTATGAGGCAGAAAGTGAATGTATTCATACATACACAGATAGAAAAGTCTTCACTTCTGGAAAATCCATTCCAAACCAATGACTGAATTTCATTACAAAAAGAAGGAGAAATTGGAGAAATTCACATTCTGAAAAAAGTCCTACCTATTATCTGTAACTTATTTTCCAATGAGCTGCAGAGGCACTGCTAAGGTGTTGAGCAGAGGTACAGAGCTTGCAATATTATCAGGTCCTGAAGAGTCAATAAAATGGAGCCATTTCTATTTTAATTCATATTCTAGGTGCAAAGTATGACAAGATTATCCTCCAGAAAAAAGATTCTTTAGGATTAAATAGGAGCCTTTTAAAAGGAAAGCAACTTTTGACTTTCTGAGTATAGCCAAATGCCTAGAAAACAAAGCAATGGCAGTAAAGCCAAAGATGTCCATTTTGAAATAGATCAGCTGATGAACAAATCCCCCTTGATTTCAATAGGCACAAGCCTACATTCAACAGAACTTTGCCTTCCTTCTCATGCCAGTGAGTTCATAATACTTGGACAGTATTTGGAAAATAATGTGTTCTGTTGTTCTGATATTGATGGAGACTAGACGCAGGGATATCAACCAAATTACCCTGGTTTTACAGCAGAGTAATTGTTAGCAGAATCTGGATTCCTGTTTCTAACTATTTTAGTATTTTATTAATATAAAAGATAAGACAGTCTGCTATAGTTCAGCTGCTAAACAATTTTTTTCACTAGAGTCTCAATGACCCCTTCTTAAAATTATTCCACTGCTTGATTTGTATTCCACAGGGTGCTCATTACAGCTGCCGTTAGTGCACAAAATCCCATGAACATATAAAATTACCCTAAAAATTGGTAATTTCAAGCTTTCATTAGAAGGTCTTTTTCACAGGTTGAAATCAGTCAAACACTAAGTAATTAAGACAATTTACTGTAGCGTGACTATGTTTTCAATATATTCCCACAAGAAATGCCATGGGAGACATCTATAATAAAATTTTCTTATGAAGCTTTCTTTTGGGTTTTTTTGTTTTGGAGATGGAATTGCCAAGAACATGGCACTTGTGTCTTGAGGCTGAGCATCTCCCAAGAGCTTTTACATTGACAGTCCATTTGCAGTTGTTTTGACAATTTTGCAGCGACTGTGCATCACCAGTATCACTTAGAGACAGCAGTCCTGCTCAACAAAAGCCCATTAACGTCACCTCAGTTTGGGGTTGTGTTAATTGCCCTTGGAGACTCTAGAGGGTACAGGTACAGGACACCTACTTGGCTATTTGGTTTATTTTGCTTTTTTATTTGGTTTATTTTCTTCACCGTTACCTGCCCTCACTGCTCACAGATTTCTGGACCCTTGAAGGGCATTCTTTACAGATATTGCATTCTTTTTATGTGCAGACAAAGACAATTAGAAGAAGCCACAGTTTCATTTCCTTACTGTGATCAGAAAAGAGAGAAGAAACCTAGGGAATATACAGAATGTTGGATTAGCCACTGCTGTAGGCTATAAAGACTACAGACATTCCAGAACTATGTTGATTAGTAATTAGCACAAAGCAGATGGGAAATCATGCTGTCTCCCTAGGAAGTTAATGCAAACTAGTTACAGTATTTATATGATGTTGAGACTACCCTGCTAAAATGTGTTTTAAATAAATAGCAGAACTGAAATTATCTTGACATTTCAGTTAAAAATAGGTAAAACCAAATATTGAGTTGGAAGTTAGCTTCAGGTTTATGCTGAAAAGAGATTAAACCTTCTTGTATTAATAAATAGTCATTGTAGGGTTTAAATCCTATTTAATTTTTACAATATATTTTTAAAGATATCTGTTTAAATCTAGGCTTACTTGTCATTTCTTAAGAGGACTAAATCTGCTGCTGCTCACTACAGACCCTGAATATGAATAATGAAAGATTCATTCTCAGCTTGACTTATACACTGCTACCATAGATATCATAGAATGTTGTTTACTTTTGTTATTCAAAAGATTGGATGTTCAGAGAATTGCAGTTCTAAAGGCTAATGAATTTGAGCTACTTGCAAAGTTGTTTTGAGGTGATCCCATAAATCAGACTAGGAACTCCCTCCTTTTGTTTCTCTCTACTGTATCAATCTCATAATAAATATAGACAAATACGCTCTCTGGTTAGGTGGACCCAGAAATTCTGGGGATGAGTGGTTGATTAATACAAATGCCTCTTATGGGAAAAGAATAATCAACAAATATGCTTTCATGTGAGAAAACTTAAAAAAGTATTTCTGATACCAAGTCAAACATACATGACTGTTAGCCTGTCAAGACTGTGATAAATGTCCAATAGTGAGAGAAATTGGAAGACAAGATTTCATATTTTGTAAACTTTGTAATATAAGACTTCCTCAGATTTCACCTCACTGGAAAAAAAAAGAGTACACAGAAGGGTTGTGTTGAATAAAGCCTTTGTTGTTTTGATACAAACAAGTTTTGCAAAATGAGTTATAGTTTATGGACTAAGAATCCTTATTACATACAAATGTCTTCCAAAATTACAAAAGAAATATATAACTCCTCTGATGAAAAAATAAAAAAAAAGGCTTTAAAGTATTTTTTTCCTAATAGACAGTGAACTTCCTACCTGATATAAGAATCATGTCTATCCTCAGACCATAATAAACTACAATAAACTTTCAAGAATTGCTTATTTTTGTATACAATTATTTCTCTTTCATAGATTACTTCAAAGAGAATGATCAGAGTGATCCTGAACCCTCAGGAGACAGCACCAGATACTATCAATCTATTAAGAAACATTTTGAGGAGAAAAAAAGTGGGTCATCATCTTTTGTGTCCTCCATTGAAGATGAGCAAAAGCCCCTGTTCTCTGGGATAGCTGATTACCCATCTGTAACAGAGAAAACCACAGAGATGGACTTTGAAGAAATGGATCATGACACAGAAGAAATACTTACTGACAAAAGAAGCAGTTCTTGTAAAGGTAATCCAGCTGTTTCTATTTAGCAAAGTTTGAGCAGACATCTTTTTAGTCTGATCAATAAAACTAATGTTCTGAATGATTCTCTTGATTCCTTACATAATATTTCCTCAGAAAAACCTAAGAAAAAATATCTTAGGTCTAAAAATAATTATTTCTCAAGAGGATTAATATAGTTTAATTCAGTGGAAGCTGGATTACAGTTCTATGGGACTGGCTTGTAGAACCTCTAAAAGGTCTTTCTAGATTTTACTACAAATCATCTTGTAATTGAACTACCTAATAATTTAAACAAACTCTTCCAAATTGTCTACTGGTATTTGTCTTCGCTGAGTGCTCATTGACGTTATCTCCATTTAGGAGATACCGCGCTCAAAGCAGTACAGTATTTCCCAAAGGGTATTTGATGTGCCAGAGTTGGATGACAGTAAAAAATTATAGATAATGAGAGCCAGAGTAGCTAAAATTAGTGAAAGTTGCACATGAACCAATAATATGTTTTCAGACATTTAATTTTATCCACTGCATTGACAAGGCACAACAAAAATTAAGTAAAAAAAAAATCCTAATAGCTTGAAAGAATGCTTTCCTGTCTTGCTGCACCTGTTGGTTAAAGGAGTGTCATTACATCACACAGGAAAAAAATCATGACTTCCATAAGTAACACACAAGAATAAAGATTTGAGCTTTTGTATATGATAAATGATCAGGAACTATTAAGTAATCTTAGATACTTTTACATAGAGTTAAATCACATAATTAAAATTACATCTAGTATACTTAAATATTAATTTTCTTGGTGATGTGAAAGGAAATTAATGAAAAACCCTGTATTAATATACAATTTAAATATCACTGCAAGTTCATTTGTAATTCTTTCAGTCTGAAGGGAAGAATTACATGTTTATTGTTTAATGCTGTTTTCCTCAGCAGTTTCCATTGAGACAATTTAACCATTTAACCATCATTCAATAAACTTTAGGCTTTTAGGCTATCATTTTAAATAAACTTAATGATTAATCAGACCAAACAATGATTTTAACATCTCAGAGTTATTAATATGTGAAGTCTGGTCTCTTCAAGGTAAGGCCCTGTAAATCCAAACCACATAAACTTGTTGCTCACATACTGCAGTTGGAAAAGTTTCCTTTCCTCTACCAATAGCCAGAAATGTGTCCTTGCAGCTATAGCAACATTTTCCAAGGCAACCTATTGCAGATTTTATTTGAGCTAAATTTAGCATATCTAAAGGTTGTATATTTGATTAAGACCACACTCTTTTCCCCACTTTGTAATTTATCATTTCTAGCAATGTTAGGCAAGATAATGAGCTTTCTTGCAATATTTATAAACATTTATAAAACCTTCAAGGTCAATAAGGTTAGCTTTTCCTGATACATGTTTTAAACTAAATTCTTACTTCTGGTATTAGAGGTCGAATATAACTTACCATAAGAGTAGTTACAAACATAATGAACTTGGGAAAAACCTCTTTTTTTATGTATCCTCATATATTATGGTACCTTATAAATTTTGGATAAAGTGCACTTGTATAAAGCTACTCCAATTCATTACCGCTGTGACTGATACATATTTAATTATATTTTGTTTTAAGTTTTGGTCATTACTTCAATGAATTGAAGACTATTAATAATGCACTGTATAATTTGACAGAAACACTATGAACATCTCTCATAATTCTAGAATGCAGCTTTTAACTTTTAAACATATGGCTCTTTTGTGAAGATCTGAGAAATTTTCTGTAGCTGTTAACTATATATAAAGAAAAAATGTTATTTTCAATTGTTCATTATTTGGCCTAAAAGACTGAATCTTCACTTGTTCTGGTGAAACTAGTTATACATTCATTGACTTAGTATTCAGTCTAAGATTCTTCAAGCCCTGGAAGACCAGAGCTGGTTATAAAGCTGTAGCTGCTGATGGGCTTTTCTGGGCTTACTAAGGAATACGGAATACCTGAAAAGACACTTAGATGAGTAAAACACCATATTTTATAGAGTATTGACTTATTTATGGTGTGTGTGAACTTACTTTCTCTTTTCAATGCCAAATCATTTGCTCTGTCACAAATTAAGCATCTATTACAATAGTCTCCAAATATGTATTCTGGGACAAAACCAGCAGTAATTTCCCTGGGACAATCCAGGGCATTGAAGATCTGTGATTTTAATGAATGACTTATTGTGAAAAATAACCAGCTTTTTTTTTTTTTTTTTACAACATCCATGTTTTTACAAGACATTAAAAAACAGTAAAATGCTCCTGAAACTCACAGATTATAAGTCTATTGGATTTATAAAATCCATTACACTTAAACTTTTTAAATTTTCATAGCTTGAAACTTTACCCCTCAATTTTTTATAGTACTCTCCATTCAGTTTGCTGAGAGCTTTCCAGCTTTTCCTTGGACACTGCAAATTGTGCCATGTGTGCTTCCTAAAACCAAATTACATGCTTCTGACACCCTTTATCTCTTCCTTTCTGTTGGCTTCAGTTCCTGAGAAGCAAAACAGGTTTCTGTGTAGCCAAGATGAAATCTCCTTCCTCTTTCTTCTGCCCACTGAATATAATCAGTTATAGGTCATCACATGAAATTCAAACCCTCTCTACAGCTCCAGGAAACCTTCTACCACCTGCTAACCAAAGATCAGATAATGCAATAACGACCTTTGTCTGACAAAAACAAAACAAAACAAACAAAAAACCACAAACAAACCAAAGCAAAACAAAACAAAAGAGAGCGAGAGAAAAGGAAGTCTCCCCTTACACTTGAATCATGTAGTGAGAGCTCCCCTTCCTGGCTAAATCTACTTGAAACACTAAATCTGAGTGGGAACTTCTTGCTTTTTTTCTTCTTTTTTTTTTTTTTCTTTACTTAGAGAAACACTGCTCAAAGACATGTTTGAAAAGGATTAGCTATTAGCATTTGGACAAAGCTCTTACATGTCACCCACACTGTGGGGTTTTTTTCTCTTCTCTTTGTAATATGGCTCTAGCTGCTATGGTTGCTTAGAAAAATTTCACAAGTGTGAAATGAATGTAACCTATGCTGAGTTAACAGCGTGTGGTGCCAAGAGAAGTGTTAGGAGAAGCTCTGAGCAAATCATTCAGGGACTGATGTGTGATTCAAATCCAATTGCAGATGCCTTACAAGCAGTCAAGGATTTTGCCCAGCTGTATGATGAAGCAGCAGCCTGGATGCAATAAGAACTTTAATATGTTCTATAACTTCATGTAGTTAAATAATTACAAAAAAAAAACCCTAATGGGAATAGTATTGAGCAGATGTTGAAATTTAAACAGCCTTTTTTATCACATCAAAGAAGAATGAGTGATTCTGACCAATTTTGACTTTTTGTATAACAGATTAACTCAGAGTAAACACAGGCTATGGGGGGAAAGGTGAGCTGTAGTAAAAGCACTGTTCAACCTAAGTATGTCACCTGTAAGTTCTGCAAAGGTCACAGCAAGATCTTCATTCTATACTTAATAAGTGTAACAAGTATATACCCATGATATTGGATGTGTAATGTTTCAACAGCTTGGTGAACAGGAGAAATAGATAGAGCCAAGAGTGTAAACTAATAAATCCACAGAGAGGTAAATCAAGTAAACTAAGAGAGGAAAGAGAAATAGCCCCAACCAGAAGTCAAAGCAAAAGGAAGGAGTGTCCCTGAGCTCTGTTGGGTAATCATGTGCAGTGTTGGGTCACAGAGATCCAAGAACTGGGAGGGTCAAGAGAAATAAAATTTGGGTGCAGCAGGTATAGGGTGAGGACTAGACTAACCATCATCAATTTTTTTACAAAGTGATGGAGGTAAAGAAATAAATATAAATTACTCATATAATGAGTGTTTTTATAAACTTCATGTTTACCATGAATCTGCATTTAATAGAAGTGATCTCTGGCTGACCCAGCAATGCTGAATATTTCATTCTTTTAGGAGTCCCAAATCATTAAACAAAATGAACTGGCACCTTTCACCCCACAGTACTGTAAGAGTTTCAGAGATGTGGTTTACACAGTGGTGAATGGACTGGGTGGGAAAATAGCGATGCAAAAAGCTACATCAATGAAAATCAATTTCCTTTATAAGAATAATAAGCACTATCCTTTTGCAAGCAGCATGAGCTGCATCGAATGGCCCCTGTCTCAGAGAAAACATATTCCACTTCACCAGGCTAAGACAAGTAGTGTTAGAGTTATGGGTAAGAAAGGCAGCTCCCTGAGGCCTGGCACCTTTCTCCAGAGGGGACATTCCAGTGTGCCGTACCACATGCCCAGTGCTGCAAATGCAATGCAGCAAATCCTTCTTTTACACCAAAGAGCTAAGCTATGAATACACTTCAAGAGCTCATTCAAGGGCAAGAAAAAGCCTCTGAAGTGCAGTATCAAAAGACATTCAAGTACATCATTTAATGCCTTTAGGTTAGAAAAAAAATCTATTTTCAATGAATAAAAATTTGCTGAAAAGAACACTTTGAGAAAATTTGGGATGCATTTGTAAAATAATAGCAATAAAACTAGAGAAGACATTCAGTGGCAGAACTCCGATGATGCTGACTAGAAACAGCTTCAAAATGTAGGCCTGTATGTCGCTAACCACTCTTACCTTTCCTTAAGGGGTAGTGTACCAAAAGAGATGTTGTGTGCCAATGTACCAATTTGACTTTCAAGGTTTTGAGAAACTAAGTGGGATGCTTGAGAGGTGTCAATCCCTCTCTAACTATATGTATATAAATCTATACTTTTATATGGTTGTTTTTTTCATCAGACATCAACAAAAGAAACTGGGAACAGGAGAACATCCAGGAGTACCAGGACTCCCCAGTTCAACCAGCATTATCCCATGTGACGTGGGGAATCTGTGAAACTGAAAGTGACTTTATATACGGAGAAGTGGAGAATCGATTAGATTTACTTCAAGAACAACTCAACAGGTAAAAATAAAGACCAAAAACCTGTGTGTGAAAGAGTAAAAAATACAGCTGATACTGATGATGTTACAGGAGGAATAAGTTTGTGCAGGAAGTTTCCAAAAGCATTCAGATGTTCAGAAGCTCAAAAGTACAAAAATATACCTGATGGAAATATCACTTTTTCATCTGTATGTATTCTGAGGAGCCGATATATCACTTAAGTTAGGCTTTCCAGATTATTGGAAAAAACAGTTTTGGGAAATCTGAGTGGACAATTTTTAATGTGTTGCCAGAATATTCATATCTTTTACCTCTAGGTATGCATATTAGCTACTCTGAATGGCTTTTCAGTAGAGCCTTTTTCCTCAGCTGTTTTAGACCATCTTTTTAACCAAGAAGTTGTACTGAGGCACCTAAAATTGTTAAATTTAAATCTCACCTCATCAAAACTGTTGTTCCTAGATCATAGAACAACACACAGTTTGTGATGGAAGGGACATTAAAGATCATCTAGTTCCAACCCCCTGTCTTGGGCAGGGACACAAAATGGCAATTTTCAGTATCTTCAAGATCTGAAGTACTTTTTTTTTTCTGGAGACTCAAAGTACACCAGCTGCCTGCTTTTTTAAAATGTATTGCAGATAAATTCCCTTTCTGATGCATTAACGTTTTTTGCAACTCTATAATAAGGAAGACATGGGAGTAGGCAAAGGCACAATATTTATACCTATTACAGCAGAAAAATGATGTTTTCTTTATCAGAGTCCAATATCACCTTCGCTTAATACTGATACATTACTCTTTGCTGGCAGCTAAGCAGCATAGCTTAGAGCATCTTAAAAATACAGTTACACAATTTTGATCCATCCTGAATGTAATTTACCATGTAACTTCACTTAATTTTAAATTGCCCTGTGCTCAGGACCATGGCTTTTTTAGTTTTACTCTGTAATTCCATAACTTTCAATATTTTTCCATGACAAATACTATGACATGTACTCAGTCCTAATTATACTTTAGTAGCTATTCACTGTCATTCTGTGCTATATATTTTAGCAATCCGTTTAAAGCCAGGTTAACTGCATATTGATTCCTTCATCCACCACAAGCCAATCAAACAAGAGTATTTTTCATTTCTGAATATGACATAATGCATTAAAAGACATTTTTAACACTTAACCCTAAACTGCTGTAATTCTAATTACAGTAAAGTCAAGTAATCTAAGTAACTGTAAATGTCACATAACTAAATGTCTGCAGGATCCCCATCAACAGTATATAGTCTTTTGGTAACATTTCATTTATTGAAACCTTAAGCTCTCAAAACTGAAGTTATACCTCAAAGTTACTCATAGTTTTATCATGCAAGTTCTCAGTATTTTCTTCTGTGAGACAATAAAATTGTGGGTGATAAGCTAATTAAATTGTTATGTATTTTATTAAATCACCTTATTCTTTAACTACTCTCATGTTTTTAAAGCTTTTCATGTTTTTGGGATTTGGGGCCTTTCTGGGTTTTCTATGAATATAGCGGAAAATATCCTTTCCTGCCTTTTTCAGATCTGACCTGCCAGCTTAAAAAGCATGGTCACTTCTCCCCAACTTCTTCCATAAGAAATTAGAGGCTTGGCATAACACTCAATTGTTAAATAGACATAGAGGACTGGAGAGCCACTGTACAAGTAGTATGTCCCTAGAGTTATCTCTGTTTCTCTTCTTTAAGCAATTGGAACTTCATGGAGACTCGTTCAAGCATTTAAGGTTCCCCTGTTTGTTTGAGTAACATGGATATGTTTTTAATTCTGGAGAATGGAAAATGAACCTTTCTATACAATGATGATGAATAAACACTACCAGAGACACTCTTTTATTTGAAGTACAAGGAAACTTTCAAGTACAAGCAAAGTAAGAGGGGAGCAATTTAAGAGTTAATTAAAAGTCAAAAACACATGTGAGTGCACATCCTCCAAAGCTATCCTTTATTCACTGAGGTGTTAAGGCCCAGGTTTAGCTGATGGAAGCTCTCTGGATGGTGGCATGCTGCTGTTCCTGCAGCATCTTCCCCTGTGGCATCAGCACCATGCTTGTGTGAGAACAGCATATTTGCAAGTAGCAAAGAACCCAAGGGAGCTGCCCAAGAGGGAAAGTAGGGAACGTCTGACTCTAACAGAAGTCTTGGTTTTGGCCTTTTATTCTGAGAGCTGATGCCACAAAACCAGCTTCTCCTGATAAAGGAAGAAACAACATCCCAAACAGGGATGGAATGAATAACTCCAACAGGATAAAAAATAACATCAGTGCAGCATGTGGTAAAAGCAAAAAAATTTGACAGCACAGGATCAATTCTGCTACTGTAGGGAGCCCAAGTAGTAACATTCACAACATTAAAGGCTGCTGACAAAGATTTGTTTACTCTGACAGAAGCTCAGTTGCTGTACAGAAGTCTGTATTATCTGCATTACCATCTGTCAACATGTGCTGTAGCCTTCCAGCAGCTGGAAAGTACAATAGGCATTACCTTTTCCTGAGTTTGTCACAGATTTTGGCAAGACCATGTAAAAATCACATCAGTGATATGCAATTGTAAGTATGAGCAACATAATCAGCTCAAGTGTTTTAGAAGTCATATACAAATTTATGAAAAGGCAAAAAAAATTTAAAGGTACAAAATTTGAATGTCAGAAATGCTGACATTAATTCTGAGGCCTGCATAAGTTTGAATAAATTTTCACAGTAATGAGAATTGGGCAGTTGGATTTTTAATGGTTTTGGAAGCATCTTTCTTTTTATAACTGTGGAAAAACACAAATGTAGTTTTTGCTTAGTTCAGTGCATTGTATCAGCATGTCAGAATTTATTGTCAGATGCATCAAAATAATGTCCCATGCCCAGCCAGCACAAATCAATTTAGTTACAACGAAGAGAATACATTTATTCCAGTTATTTTCAACCAGATACCAAGTCCCCCGCATTGCTTCTTGTTGCAAACCTGAAGCACAGTGATGAACTCATTCTCACTGTAGCAAAAAACAGGGAAAAGCTCACAGATATGTTCCACAAAGGGAGAGCCAGAAGCTTTGGAAGGGCTCCGTACTCCCTCTACTGTTCTACCCTATTTAAGACATGGTCATGCCACAATAAGCAATGGTTTTACTGGTAAACTGCAGGCCCCACTTGAATGCCTCCGTAATCAGTGTGTAAAATACACTTGTTCCTGGCCATGAGCTAACTGATTTCCTGTTCTTTCTCCAGGCTTGAATCCCAAATGACTGCTGATATCCAAACCATCCTGCAGCTTCTGCAAAGGCAGTCAGCACTCATTCCACCGGCCTATAGCATGGTGACAGCAAGTGCAGAATATCAAGAGCCAGCAGTCCGGGTCATACAAAAGCTTCAGCCTGCAGCATCAATTAAAACAGACAGAAGTTTCAGTCCTTCATCTCAGGTAAGTACATTTCCAATAAGATCAAAAGAGGTTTCCTAGTCTTTTTATCTTATGAAGAAGAAATGCATACCAATCTAGGTGCTGGTCCACTAGTTTAAGGAATTTGAAATTATTCTTTTGACCCAGCATCTCCACAGTGGGCTTAGACACCACAGTTTCAGAGGCCACATTTTCTATGAGGGTTGTAAAGATTCATACAATGATCTTATAATCAGACAGGTTACTTTATTGTCATTTTCACAAAAGTTTTCAGAAAAGGAATCCAAGTGGTTAGAATTTTCAGAATCATGCAATTCTGGAGTTATGCTCCAAAACAGAACTTCATATTCAAGAATGTTGAGATGCATACTCTTAGACTGGGTTTCAAGAGTAATCAGGTCTTTTGAAAGGGCTGCTTATACCTGCATCTTGATGTCATATTAACAAGTCTGAGGTGAGGAAAAGATATCCAGACTTTTATAATTAATCGGCAGAATTGCATTTAATTACATTAAATCAAATGCAGTACCATGTAAAAAATATTTCAGTATACTGTTTAATTTTCAAAAATGGTTTCACATCAACCATGTGAATGTGCTAATTTTGAACAGAACAAGGGCCTGAAAGGGATGGTAATTATTACCATCTTGTTTCTTCTCTTCCCTTACAGTGTCCTGAAATTTCAGATGTTGAAAAATCTAAACTTAAATCCAAAGAATCCTTCTCAAGTGGAGTGCATCTGAACACAGCCTCAGAAGACAACCTGGCTTCTTTTTTAGACCAAGAACATGACCAGTCTGTAGAGCGTCCCACACAGCCTTGTAAAACTTGTCTCCCGCCAGTTAGGCACCCTTCCTTGCCAGAATCTTCACTAAGCACTGTAGGAATCTTGAGTCTTCATAGGCATGTTTCTGATCCTGGTCTTCCTGGGAAATAGTACTTTTATACTATTACTTCACACAAAAATGTAAGTGCTTTTAATGGCTGTTTCTCCTTCTTTTTTTCTTTTTTTTTTTTTTTGTATTTAAATCCTCTATACTTGACTCAGGGGCTACAAGGAATATACCATTATATGCAAAAGTACTGTATATTTTCCTAAATCCGAAGCTTGTAAGGTAAAGTTGAGCAGTTCTGATGTAAATATATATATATATATATATATATATACACACACTAACTGTATGTTCCAAATGTAAAACTGCCAGCATTCTCAAGGCACCTTATATTTATATTTTTTTTAAAATAACATGCATGTTCTGAAATTACAGTTTACGTTGCATGGAGATTACGATTTACTGCTGTCATGGAAATACTATTTTATTGTGGATATGTCTTCAGAGCAAATAGGAGACCAATAACAGTAATTCACATAGAAAAACTTCTACTTGACCAAGCTAAAATTCAAGAAAAATGCTCTTCTAGCTCACTCTTGAAAATTTATTTACCGTTCTTGTAGTGAGCTTTTTCTAATAAATCACAATGAGTATGAATCTAAAGAAAGAATAAGGTAACCAAGTCTTCTGGGCTTGAAACAATTAGGACAGAGTAAACAGCCTCCTTCCAAACTAGTCAAAGTAGGGCAGTATTTTAACAGAGAGGAAAACTGCCATATGGTGGAAAGTACCACCATAGGTCACGTCCACAAAACTGCATTAAATTGAATCATTTGTTTCCACCACATATTGGTTTTTGGTCTTTGTATTGTTATTTTTTTAATTGCATCATAGAATTCAGCTGTGATGAGCAGACAGGTACTCTTCATCTGTCACACAAACATAATCAAATGCAATAAACCTAATTTCTATGTAATGCAGAAGACTGTGTTCCTTTTGTTCAACAGAAATTATTAACAACCTGTTTTAATTTTAAAATATTTTACACTTTTTTTTTTTTATATAATTATTAGGGTGGCTGATTGCAGTTACCTCTTTTTACTGACCGGCCCCTCTACAAGGCTCACATACACACACCTCACACACACTCCTGGACGTGTGCGTGTGTGTATTTTATAGATGTACATAGATGTGTATGTATGTGTATGTGTATATATATTTATATACACACATACACACAAGTGTGTGTATATACCTACACTTACATGTAGGGGTATAGATATAGAGCTATATATATATATATGTATATATGTAAAATCACTTTCAGGAACAATTGTAAACTTTCTTATTACAAAATGAGTAAGCTTAGCTTGTGTCCAAAGCTGACTACATTAGAATAAAATGATCTAAGGTCTGTAGGCTTTAAATACAGTATGTACTGTATGTGCATAATGCTTTGTGAATACTTAGATTTAATTTTATTAAAATATTATTCTGCTTCAAATGTTGTGTTTATTTTAGAAGGAAATGACCTATTTAAACTGCTTTCAAATACTTTTAAATGTTCATATTATTTTCTAATCTTATAGCTTTAATGTGAAATTCCCCTAGTATGGGAACTGGTTATAGAAAAGCATGTAATCCAGTTAGAGGGGGAGCACTTAAATTTTACCTAAAACCAAGCTAAACCCTCTGTCCTAAATCAGTGCTACAGAGACATGCTGAGTGGCTGCCCCTCACATAGATGCATTTCTTGTATGTTGGGGTCAGAATGAAACACAACACTTCAGGCATACACAGCCTGAAGTGTTGTGTTTCATAAACAGGAAGTGGGTGAATCTTTCCTCATTTAAAATTAGTGTGAATGTTGAGTTACTGAGCATGGCTCTACTTTATCTTTGCGTTTAAGGATACCAAAATTAATTAAGTCAATACCTTTGTCGTTGAAAAGATAAACCAACCTTTCCCATGCAAGATCAAATTTTCTCCTGCCTCCTGGTTCATCTGATGATGGAAAGGTCCAAGAGCTACAACAGACTGGCTGCTCTTCTACCACAATGACAGGAGGGCTGCACTGCTCAGTGCTTTGCAGGATCAGATTCTAGTGTCAGGAAAATTAATCCACAAACCTCAGAGGTTTATGCTCAAAAAGGAGACAGAGGAGTCTTGCAACTTTATTTGAATAAAGAGAGGGAGACCGTCCACTGGGGCACACGCCTATGAATTTCTCTCTTGAGATTTCAGAGGGCACAGCCTCCTTTTATCTGAACTCCCGGCCACATGTTGCTCTCTTCCCGATGGCTGAGGTACTAGGCAGGTACAATCTTCCCAAACAACCTACCACATATCCCGCCTTGAACCTGTAATTTTACCCCAAAGTTCAGGCTTGTGCAGACCCTTGCCTGTTTCAGGAGCCAAGCTGTCTGGGCCTGGTAACAAACCTGCTGCTTGAGGTCGGTAGAGACATTAAGACCCATTTCAAATACGTTACTGCTCATGCCTTCGCCCATCAAATTGTAAAGACATTAGCACACATCTTTCCTCTCTCTAGGGTCCAGTCAGAATCTCTGCCTGCATATACTCCATTGAAACAGGAGTGCTGAATAACAAATACCTTCTGGAGGGTTTTGTTGTTTGGGTTCATTTAATAGCAAGTGTTAAAGACTTCTGCTCTATCTCAGCCTGGTAACTAACACTCATGTCTGTTACAAGAAACAAGTTAGCACATTTTCTAAAAAGGTATTTGTGGTTATGCTACATTCTAAAAAGTCTGGTATAAATTAAAAATAAAATTAATGAAAAAAGTATAATGCATGAGCATTGCTTTACAAAAGGCCTTTTGTCCAATATTATCATTCGATACTTCTCATTACTGCAAAGAGACAGAGTAGAACAGGTGGCCTGGGGAAGAAGCATTGGGGAAGAGGAAGAGTGACAACTACTGCAGCCAGTCTAAATGAAGGAAAAGCTCCACTTGTTACTCCATTTTTTGGCCCAGAGAGTCTTTGTTCCTTCCTTTCTCCCTGTACCAAGCAAAAAAATCTCATATGGGTGCAAATAAGGGAGACTTTACAAAGTTATGGAGAATCTAAGCTCCCTGCCAAGGAATGCAGAAACAAAAGATGAAAGATTAGCTGCAGCATTCCAGATACCCCTTCCCTGCCACAGAAAGATCTGCCTTCTCAGGTAACTTCTTTTCTTGATGAGGTTCAATGAAGTACATGAAGACCCACTGCTTCAACCTTTTTTCTTCCAGAAACAGGTAAAACCATCGGGTTTGCAAATGTGTTAATTTTTTTAAACATCAACATTTTCCCCTTTTATTTGCAGGTGATTTTGTTGGGGAGTTTTGTGGGGTTTTTTGATGGGGCAAACCTCCCTTTAAGTCCAGTCTGGTTTATGTTATCCAAACATAAATCATCCAGTCCAGTCTGTTCTGTGTTATCCAAATCAAACTGGGAATAATGTTAAGACTTGTATACCCACACAGTTGTAACACATCCAAAGAAGCTTTCAGAACTTTAGGAGGCATGTTTTGGGTTTATTTGAACTTAGGAACACTTGTGGAAATTGTACATTAAAAACCTGTGTTTAAAAATACATATTAATTTTAAGCTGTAGATACAGAAAGTCTCCTGGAAATTCAGGAAGAGCTAAAGTAGCTGAAGTGCAAAAGCAATGTGGACAATCACTTCAAGTATGAGAGGTGAGACTATGAGATGAGACATATGACAAATATGAGACTGAGATCAGAATAGCTCTTAATGAAGTTCATTGGCCCTTACCAGATACGGGTGTAGTTCAACATTTAAAGCAAAGGAGAGGCTGTGATGCTTTTCTATAGTTAAGGTGTGCAGCAGCCTGAACTATTTGGATGTACACATTCATCTACAGGCACAGATTTACAGTAATACACAGTAGTCATGTTTCTTGACTGGCCCAACTCTGCTGTTTCCTGGGACCATACACCCAAACTGCTCGTCTCTTTCTTTCCATGTTCCCATGCAAACACATTTTCTGGTCTCCCACCTCACTTCTGGCTGGCTGCATATGAACCTCTCTTCCCTTTTCCTGCTGCAGATTGTATCCTAGCAATTTTGTCTCTCTGGTGGGCACTCATCAAAACTCCTGTCTCATTCACCAGCATCATAAGTAACATACAAAAAGCTGAAAAGCACCGCTTGGCATGGCCTCTGGCTGCCTGCTGAGGTGGAGCAACTGGAGTCTTGCCCCCTGATAAATTTTATGTCCTCTCATTGGAGCTGCTGAGCTCTAAAATGCTAGACACAAATAGAATTGCAGGAGACTGCAATACCAGCATAGCAGAAGGCATGATTCCTCCTGTGACAGGTGTACTTAATACCACACTTAGAGATCAGCACCCCTGATCTTTCTATCCTCTCTCTTAAATATTCTTACACTGTGAACACTGGGTAAGAGTGTACACTGCACAGTGCTGTGCTGCTCAGTGTGATGGTGGGCAGTGCAGTGCAGTGATGTGTAATGGTGTGCACAGTGCTGTGCTGTGCTGTGCTGTGTGGTGTGCTGAGGTGCTGTGCTGTGCTGTGCTGTGCTGTGCTGTG
>NC_031776.1:20722591-20724912 GCF_001522545.3 Parus major
GTGCTGTGCTGTGCGGTGCTGTGCTGTGCTGTGCTGTGCGGTGCTGTGTGCTGAGGTGCTGTGCGGTGCTGTGCTCTTAGGTGCACTGAGGTGCGGTGGGTGCTGCAGCCTTCGCGGCTGAACCACGTCCCGGCTTCCCCGCCGCGCTCCGACCGAGCAGGGAAGGGCAGCGTCGGGACTGCAGCGGGGCCGGGCGGTGGCACTGCATAGCCTTTGTGATAGCCGAGGGGAAAGCCGGGTACTCGTCCCCTGCCCTGCCAGAAGGACTACTATGAACACCGGCACTGATTTCAATCATATGTGTAAGGGACAGAGGTCTCAGAAATCAGTGTAAACATCCAGGAGAGCGATAAAGTCAGGGTATTTGCATTCTCCGTGGTCAGAGAAGGAGCTCAACCATCATCTGTGCAAGCTCACACTAGCTGGAATAAACAAGCATTCTTTATCTCTGGAAGTCTCAAATGTCCTTTTAATGTCTGCAAACTCTTAGAACCAGTAAAGGATTGTTTTGGGATTATTGTATAGCCTGATTTACCACCACAACATACACAACAAAGCAAATACACAAACAACCCATCTGCACAAACTGAGTCCTGAGGGCTCCTGAGACTGAGCAAGGAAAGCTCATGTGACTTCCAGCTAAAGGAAGGCAGAAGAAAAAATAGTGGGGGGAAATTATGCTTATTACAGAAATCTTTACAGAAAGCAGAAATGAAAAAGTAATGATGAAGTAAGAGTGAAAGCGAAGATAAGCAGAAAGAATAATGAAATTAAACTAAAAACAAATTAAGTTATTCTACAAAAGAAGCCTCCAGCTGAAGGAAGCCCCTCTGCGAGCAGACTGCTGCAGCACATCTCAACGTGACAAGCAATTGAGAGTATAATTTGAGCTACAGAAAATTTTAGGCTGGGAAAGGACCTCTGGAGATAGCTGGCTTTCTTTTAAAAGAACGACATTAAATCAAGGACACTGTCAAGCCAAGTGATGAATATTTCTATTGAGGAAATTTCTGATACTTCTCTGAGCAATATATTCCAATGTCTAATTGTTTCTAGAGTGGATAATATTTTCTCCTTACACCTGGACATAATTTCCTCTAAAGAAATATATTCAAATTCCCCTTTGTCTTGTGTACCCCAGTGAAGAATCATCCAACTTTTAGGAGCTGAAGAACTGTTGGTGTCCCAAAATAGATTCTTTCACCTAGTTCGCAAGAGGTTGATCTACACACAGAATCAAGGCATTATCTACAGTTCTGCCTTGCACAGAAAGAGGTGCTTGGTGGCAAATTCACAAAAACCAGCACCATAACTATCAACATTTTTTTACATTTTAGCAGACAAAGGCATTAAGCTCATTGGCTACAAGTTACATAGTTTTTCATATTAATTTGTATTCTTTCTTCTATTGGTTAAATGATTCCCTCACTTATGCTGACAAGCCCAGTCTTTCTCTTCTTCTGAGGCAGTGGTTTCCTGGATTGGTGGTCTGTGAATCAGTGGTCATGATCTCCTCCTGCCAGAATTACCTCCTACCCAGTCAGAGCTGATCTCAGCACAACTGCTGAGCTGTCTTCATTAGTCTTCATTTTGGGAGTTCTGCTAAATGTCCTTGAGGCCCATAAATTCTGTGTTCTTTGTATCTGCTGTCAGTGATACATTCTTATTCCCAAGTTTTTTTAACCTCCCCTAGGTCTGAGATCATTGAAACATGCCAAATCCTAGCCCTTAACAAAGTAATTCTACCAGCAATTCATCTTTCTAACACTCAGATATCACAGTGGTTGGATCTCCCCTGGCCCTTCTTTCCTCCAGGTTTTATATATGCAGTTCTTTCAAACATGTGCCAGACTCTCCAATCCTGTTGGTCTCTTGACTCTCCAATTTTTCAGTCTCTTGAACTCTCCTGGACCAAAACTGAACACAGTAATCCAGGCACTCTCTGTTTATCATTTTGCCTTACCTCAGAGACACACTGAGGTTCCCCAAGCCCCCACAATGGAAACCAAGATTGCTTCTGAAGCTCAGTGACATGTACAATATGGGTGAAACCTCATCTCAGGGAGAGACTTTCCAACAGCCTCAGACACCAACCAAGCATCTCATTCCTGCCAGTGCGTGCCTGGGCAGCAGCCAGCTCCCAGAACTCAGGCTGTAAGCAGCCCGGGAAATTCTTGAGGTGGAAAGTGACATCACGATTACTGTCAAAGGTTTCGTTACTGCCAAAAGTTTCGTTTTCAACACCGAGGAGTTGCACTGAGTGATGCCAGGTGCAGAGCTGCTGCCCTGTCCCGGGGAGCCCTGTCCCGGCGGGCCCTGTC
>NC_031776.1:20725132-20754563 GCF_001522545.3 Parus major
GAGCCCTGTCCCGGGGAGCCCTGTCCCGGCGGGCCCTGTCCCGGGGAGCCCTGTCCCGGGGAGCCCTGTCCCGGCGGGCCCTGTCCCGGCGGGCCGGGCGCTCACGCACCGCCCCCGCAAGCGAAACCGAAAGCGGTGCCGGTGCTGGGCACAGCGGGTCGGGCCGCGGGAGGTTGGCGGAGGGGCCGCCATGGCAGAGGGCACCCGGGACGAGCGGTTCCTCTACATGATCTCCTGCTTCAGGCCGCGGCTGAAGCAGTTCATCCAGGTGCAGCCCGTGCTGGACCGGCTCCCCTCGCTGAGCGCGGAGGACAGGGACAGGGTGCGGGCGGCCGCCCTGCAGCGCGGCGCGGCGGCGGGCGCGGAGGAGCTGCTGCGGGCCGTGGAGCGCGGGCCCCGCGGCTGCGGCTGGATCCGCGAGTTCCTGCAGGCGCTGGAGCACGGTGGCTGCAGCCTGGCAGCCTGCTACGCCAACCCCAGCCTGAGCCAGCTGCCATCGGCGGCAGAGGAGGCCGAGCACGACCTCTGCGTGCAGCTGGTGCAGCTGCTGCACGGCACGCTGGTGGACAGGATGCGCACCGTGCAGGTGGCCGCCAGGTGCCTGGAGATGGGCATCTTCCAAGAGGAGGACATGGATCGGGTGAGTGCGGGAGCAGGCAGTGCCACAGACACTGGCCAGCCCCAGTGACTGAGGGGCAGGTGGGAAGCCACAACTACAAATGGCACAGTAAATACAGAAATGGAAGGGGAGTTCCCAGAGTTGGGGGAAAAGAGATAATGGGTCCAGGTAAGCCAGTGAAGACTGTTGACAATGGACCAGTAGGTGGGATGCCAGTTAAGAGTCTGGCAAAGAAAAATGCCAGGAACAGAGGGTTGGATGGACCAAGACAGTGCCTAAGCGGAAGAAATATATCAGGTTTGACTTTACTTACCATTTTGCCACAGACCTTAGGCTCAGAAGATCACTGTCTTCTGGCCCTTGAACCATACCAGGAAGTAGTGAAGTCTGTGAAGTCCTAAGAATACTTGAGTTAAAATAAAACAAGATTTTCCATCCCCTTTTTTGCTGTAGGTTCACTAAGGACTATCACACTAGACAGTGAGGTGAGCAGAAATACTGGTTGGACAAGAACAAGGAAGTGCTAACCTTTGATGAAAACAATGACCAGTGTTTATTCCACTTGGCTAAGAACGACTTGCCTGGAATGTGAAACCTACCTGAAACTCAAAAAAAATTGATATCCTGAAACAGTGTTAGAACAAATTAAAATAATAATTGCCACAGCAATAAGGGGAAAACTGGTAGACTAAGGGTGGAACTAACTCACATTTGCACTCTGAGCCTTTGCATCCACTTTTGAGGTAGTTCTATGCTCCATTTCAGTTAAAATGACTATAGGATACATAATTTTGTCTTGTGACCATCAGGTAGCAGCAATGATCAGATGCACCCTAATTATTAGGGAGCCAAGCTTGCCAAGCCAAACTTGGCAGATGCAGAGGCCTTTTAGGGAGCTACTGGCTCCATTCCCTGGTAATGGGTCCTCTGTTCCCCTGGGTCACCTTTTTGCTGCTGGTGTTATCAAACCATTTAATGCCTTTCACAATCCTGTCAGTTTAAACTCCAGTGGAGTTTAAACTCCACTCCCACTTTCCACACACTTCCTTTTAGTCATGAATCTCAGTCAGGTTCCCACTGCTATGCCTGCCCGTTTCCTTGCATGTCAGAATGGGTAATTCTTGAGCCTTGAGAAAATGGCCCTTGAGACTGAGCACCTGTCTCAGGCTGCTTTGCTCTTGAGGTCATGGTTTTGTTCCTCATGTGATCACATGTCAAGTTCTGCTTGTGACTGCCTTGGAACACTGTTCCATAGTTTCCTTGAGGGCAATAGCCACTTTCTAGAGGCTTGGGTATTGTATTTTTAAGTGGGAGTTGAGATGATGAAGCCAGAGTTTTAGAAGGGAAATGTTCCCTTCTAAATATTCCCTTCCCATATTACAGTTTAAGTCTGAGCTTTGGAAATGCTGTGTGACAGCATTTCTCCTTAATCAGGGTTGCCTATTCCCTAAACCAGTCTGAACACCAATTATTATTCCACAATTGTTGGAGTCTGGGATACAGAGTGTGTGTCCTTGTTTCTGATACTTAGTTCTAACATCCAGAAAAACACTGAATTTCATATACTATGAAATTCATGAGCATGTTTTCATGGTGATACATGAGAACAGCTGTTAAAGTTAGATAGAAAAAGCTTAAAGTGTAAGTATGTAGATTAGAAAGTTTTCTTAAGTCACTGGGTGAAAAAGTTAATTTAGAGAACAGAAGACGAGATGGAGGATTTAGGATGTTGTCTCTTGTCTTCTTTCTTCTTCATGTTCTTCTTCTAGAAGTTTTTGGATAATAGTAGGTGATTGGACAGAAAATGCCGCAGCGTAGCACAGAGGTGATAGGTCATTGGGTCATTAAGAAAAATAATATACATGTCTTTTGTTAATTGGGTAAAAATAGGTATAAAGATAAAAGCACTGTGTAATTTGGGGGCATTTTGTGCGTTCAAGCACAGGGTGAGCCACAAGGCCTTGTTGTACCATCAGAAGAAAGAAATGTACCAGATTGCAGTGATTTGGACTTGTGCAGCCAGTCTGGAGAGACCTGCCAAGTTTTGTGATGACCTTCTAATAAACACGAGAAACAAGATTCTAATGAGCTCGGGAGTTTTCATCAAAACTAGAGAACTGAGATAAGCAGAGCTCCCCATGAGGGAGAATCCCAAAATAATTCAGTCCAAAGGAGGCTGAGAAATCCAGGAAGAGAAAGAAAAATACAGAAGAAATGCAGCAGAATCAGAGAAACAGAAAAAGGATTTTTTAGGGAAAAGTTACAACAATAATAGTAATTATTATATAGTGGTTACTGTTATAACCATTGTCTAGTACTACCAATCTCTCCAACTAAATTCCAGACCTCACAGGTTTTATATAGCCTACCCAAAACCATATGGGATGAACATGAGGTTGGACAAAATTACAATAATTCTCTTCAGATGAGTGGTCAGGTCCACTTTATATCTTTATTTTTCAATATGTTTTAATGATGGCAAGGAAATGCTTTTTCACCCATACTATTCTTGCAAACTTCCTCAGACCATTTCCAAAGTCTGTGTGAGGATTGTTTCTGATTTTTTATTTTTACCAGATCCAGACTGCTACTGATAATCGTGGGAACAGAGATGGTGCAAGGGAGCTACTGAGCAGAATAGTCCAGAAGAAAGATTGGTTCTCTTCTTTTTTGGTTGCTCTCCGTGAAACCCAACATGAGGACCTTGCAGATGATTTAAGTGGAAATACAGGAGGTAATAATCTTATTTCACTGGTACTGGATTTTTAATAACTCTTTTTTCTTTCTTTTTCTTTTTTAGTTGTACTGTTACTTAAGAAGCAATGCAGGATTCCCACCATATTGTTTCACAGTGACACTGGGACTAATGCTTTTGATTGTCCAGGGATTTCAAAACCAAGTTTTGTGACAGCTTAATTGACAGATTTTGAAATACTAAAAATCCTTGTTAAGCAATATGTGAATTACAACAGTATGGATTTAGATACAGTTGAGGATGCAGTTCAAAGATGGTTGAGTGTTGCAGTCTGCAGGACAAGACCAACCAAGTCAGAGCCTCAGAAGATCATTCTGAGTGAAACTCGAATGCTGAGGCTTGTTCAGCAGCTGTTGTGATCCTAATTTTTATTCTGTGTTGCACCTGTGGGAGGCTTAAATTCATGTCTTCACTACTTGGCCATCAGTAAGGTAAACTAAGTAATAAATATGCAAATTGTTAATATTATTTTCTTTTTTTTTTTTTTTAAATTCTTTTCACATTTTGCATTTCTGAATTTTCAGTATAGTGCAGACCATATAGGGTAAAACTGAAGTTTAATTCAATTGTTTGATGGACGTCTGAATGAATGAATTTATTCCACAATTTCTTTGTAATCTTGGGCAAAGCAGGCCCCAAAACAAACTACACAGACTAATGCATCAAGCATGAATGGTGTTGCTCTTACCAGAGGATAAGTGACTTTCCATGTACACGTGTGTAGATCCATAGTGTATGGTTGCAGGAGAGTGCTCTGACATAAGGTCATAGAGAGGAAACAGTTTCATTGGTAATTGTGGATGAAGAACACTGATGATACATTTTATCATTGCAGCTTGACCCTCTGTGATTTGTTGCAGTAAAATATGTTATTAGCAAACACCTACGCACAGAAATTGAGAACTTCATAAAAATACATCTATTAACCTCTTTAAGTTTAGTTTCTAATTGTAAATTAGTAAATTCTTAATAAATATTTATATATAGGTCAAAATTCCAAACTATAACTTTTGAGTCAAGACCAAGACCATATGTTATACTGTTACTGTTATATGCATGATGAATACAGGTTAGTACTGTGTTTTCTGTGCTCCACACTAAAAGAAATGAAATGTTTTATAGAACTGCCTCAGAATTTCTCTATATTTTTTGGAAACAGAGAATAAACAAAATGGGACGGAGCAGACTACAAATGAAGAAACTGAAGTTAGAAGCCAACCAGGATATGACATAGAGGAGAATTTGAAACAGGAAGAAAATGTGGATGATAGTTTCAGCAGTGAGAACAGTGTGTTGGAAACATCCATACAAGAGAATTCTGTGGTGTCAGGTTTGTCCACTAACTGGTATTTTGATCTGGTACCTGTGTGAATAAATGAGTAGCTTTCAAATATATTTAATATTTTTTATAAAATATTAATATTATTAGACTACTATTTTATTTTAGACCCATCCATAGTAGGCTTATGCTATCCAATGACAACGTTAGGTTAACATTGACAGCTCTGTACAGTGTTGACAAAGTTTAAGATAAGAGGAATGTTTTTATACCAGTAAAACTACAGCTGTATTAAGTACTTCTTTCTAGAAGGCTAGAAATTCTGTATTGAAAAGCATTTTTTGTTTTGAAAAGTCCTTTAGTGCTGTCCAGCAAGTAAATTTTCTCTTTATTTTAAGGTTTTTTATGTCCAGAATATAAAACAACCTTTCTCATGTCACATTCATACTCAGAAGTCCATTTTTAGTAAAAATGTTTAGAAATTATTGTGGCCATTGTTCATATAGATCCACTCTTAAAAACATGCCTTGGGAGTTAATTATGAGCAACAGCAATTGCCAGCAACAAAGCCCAAACATAGCTGCAAAACGGTGATTCAAACTCACACTGCGTGAGTCAGGAGCCGTGTGTTCCAAGTTCAGATGGAGCTCAAACAATAGTTACAGCTAAGGTAAATCCTGCCTGGAATTACACTAGTGGGTTTACTCAGCCAAAGCAGTGAGACAGCTAAGGCTGCTCTCTTTTTATCAAACATGAATATTTTTATTTTTTTTTAAATGGTTCTGAAAAACTGCAGCCATTGAATGTGTAACAGTAGTAGCCTATTCCTCATTTAGCATGATATTAACAGGATATCACAATGCTGTGTAGCAAGTAGTGAATTAATGACAACAGCAAAATTATCAACTTGGTTTTCCTGGGTTAGAACATAATTTGGCAGTATAAAGAAGGGGTGCCAAATATTAAAGATAATTCAAAATAAATCAGACTAGATTATTCTTTTTGGACAAAGCTAAGGCTCTTATTTGGCCTACTAAGGGTTGGTTTTCATTGCTGTTAGCCTGATCTTCTACTTGCCTCTTGTCAGGTTGAGGATTACAGAAAATTAGATCTGGCAGTTATTAACTAGTGTGCCACAGGCTAATTGTAGCTAAAAAGCTATGGTCTCATCACAAAACAGAAATCAATAGAGCGGGCATTAGCAGTTTGGGCAGTTGAGCAGATCTGTGAAGTGAAATGGCTAAGAGGGTACAGAGTACATGGATTCCATCAGTTTGGTCAGACTGACTTCAGTCTCATGTGGACTGTGTACCTGTGTGGACTGTGCAAGTAATTAGAATAAATCTCATTTGGTTTCAGATGACAGTTCACTTCTTCTGATCCAAAGCAGCTCTGTGATATGAACCAAAGTAGTGTAAGTGGGGACAATTGACAGATTCACTGTAAACATGCAGTTCTGAGATGAACCAAAGCAGCAGTGTAGATGCAGGGTAACAAGGGCTGCCAGCAGGCAGTGCTGCTTGGAGATTTCTGCAGAGAAGCTGCCTCACATTCAGCCATCCTCAAGTGCAGCAGCCTCTGATATCAATGCACATGTACACTCAGACTTAACAGCACTCAGGTCTTTTTTTATTTCCTATTTCCGTCCTTTCTCAGGATTTCGTAAGACTGTAATTTTAGACAGGAAGATTAAAATACAAATGGAACCCAGATTCTATTTCCAATTGAGCTGGGAACCCACCTAGTTGTAATTTGGTGCTGTCAAGTTGACAGTTTCGCAATATACTCCCACCATTCCTTTATGTCTTAAGGACATATTTCTAGAAGAAAAAGGCTTTTCAAGTCACTTGAAATTACCGCCATATCTGAAGCCTCCTCTGACCCTTCTATTTAGGCAGATGAAAAAGAGACAGTCAGAAGGTAGGAGAGCAGTAAGGTCATAGAAACAAGTAGAAATAGATCATTAAGCCTAAGAGATAACTAGAGGAAAATTGAGCATGCAAAAACACGGATAAGAAACTTCACACACAAAAAATTGCACAAAAGCAAGTCAATTCCCAAGGTCAACACTTGGATTAAGTTGCTGCAGTTACCCATATAAGCAACAATTTAAATAATAGCAGCTCTCTTTTTCAAGGTTTGCTTTTCATTCTATTTCATTCCATTGTCTCTCTACTTACTTAGTACACAGTGTAAAGTGACTGAAAACCTTCCTGTGAAATACTCGGCATTACAATTGTTCAAGCAGGACTCTAAGGGAAGATTAGCAAAAAGGCTAGAAACAGCTGTTAAAATATTAACTCTATCTTCTTCATTATTTTGGAAATGCTTACTGATTCCTGTTTTTGATTTTTTTAATTTATCTTCTTTTAAAGTAATTCAAGTAAGTTGCCACAGTAAAAAAAGGAGATTGTTTTATTCACCTTTCATTTGGAAGATAAGTATTTTTCATTTCACTTCACCACTGATGTTTTCTGTTGAGAGATTGTTGCATAATGCATGCTGCTGATTGTAATTCAGATGATTTTGTGCAAAACACTTTATGGATACATATTCTCATGACTTTCAGAAGGTCATTTTAGATGGGAGGACATATGGAATAGATACACAGAATTTTAAGTTGACCTCCCTTTCCTATATTATGTGGATTCTTAGAAAGTGAGAGTGAGAGGAGAGCAGTGTCATCTTCATAGCTGGGAGTTCCCACTAATGCTACTAATTAATTTGTCACAGGTCTTTGAACATGGCTTGCAACAGGTGAGGTTTTCTTCTTTTTTGTGCCTTTCTGTTGATTGCATTCATTTGTTAGAAAGACTGCTAATTCCTGACTCCTAGTCATAGCTAAGATAGCTTCATAACTGTACTAAATGCAGACTAGGTTTCACTTCCACCTCACCCACCAAAACTTTATAGTGTATATTTCATGCATTCCTTTCTAGGACACTGTAACTTCCACTCAATGCTAAATTCTCATTCACAGAATCCTTTTTTTTTTTATGAATAACTTTTTGGGACAATAAGTTGCGAAAAATATGTATATGGACCATAATAGGATATTCACTGGAAAGAACTTGATAAAAACACAAGTTCACTGGCTAATTAAGGAAAACGTTGGTTAACACTATTATTCTGACCGATTCCATCTGCGCACTTTGGGCTCGGTTACAGAGTGCTGTCGGTAAGCTGATAGCTCAGGGTGATGCAGTTCACAGCAGATGATCCCGGGAAGGTCTGGGTATCTCGGCTACCAAAAGGACCGAGTTTTGGCCGGCGCAGCTCTGTGCCCAGGGTGCGTCGGGCGCGGGTGGCCCAGCAGAGGGCGAGCGGAGCCCGGGAATCTCCGCAGCTCCGCAGCCTCAGCGCTGCTTCTGCTCGCTCGGGATCCACGCTTTGTGCTTTTCATGTTACACCAAGGAACTTTAAAAAAAATAATAACCACACACATACACACACACACACAGTTCTGGTTTTGTTTTTATTCTGCTACAGGCGTAGCTGTCATGGCTTGCAGGGAGTAAAAGAGAATGGTCAGTTTGCCAGCAACTTTATTTTTTGGCTTTTCACGTTTCTGGAAAGATACGGTAAAATGGGACTAAAGGGGATTATGCAGGTCATCATGTCTGGAACCTCTGCTTTTAAGCAATAAATCATGACCCATAGTGTTATGTTATCCTTACCTCTGCTGTGCTTTGGAATTAATCTTCCATAATTTTCCATATTTTCTTCCGTAAGAAGATGGATTATATTGTTCACTTTTTTCTTTACCAAAAATAGAGAAAATTTGGTCTCAACCATCCCCACCTGATATTCATCTAACCTACTTTAACAACTTAAGGGAAGAGCAAACAATATGCATTTGCCATTCATATTTGTACAGCAAATATATTATGTTGCATTTCTTTGTGTTTTTCATTTAGACTCAGATGTCTCCATAGGAGATGGAAGCATCAGTAACTTAAATGAAAATCTGGGACAGAGCTTCACAGCCACTGATTCAGGTACATTTCCCTTCTCTTATTACTTAGTAATTGCAAAATAAGGTCTGGGGGAAGTATTCTGTGAGTGGGCTAAAACAAAACTCAGTGGAGGGCTTTCTTTCACTGTAAACTCTAGTTCACCGTATTTAGTTGCCAGACCTACTCTTTGTTGGAAAACAGATGCCATTTTAAGTGGTCTGGACCTAAGTCCTAGCCCCAAAACAGTCAATTTACTGAAATCATCTGAACAGGGCTCTAGACATCATCATCGAACAAACTGGTCAGTGATGCAGAATGATAAAATCACATAGGCTGCAGGGACTAGAAGTCATCCAGTGCAGTCACCTGGACAGATATTCATAATGCTGCCACACACATGTGTTTCTTTTGCTCTCAGAGAGGAGCTAGTTTGTACCTGGCCCTCACACAGGGTGAGAAGGAATAAGAATGTTTTAGAGGCAGCAAAAGATGAGCAGAAGCATCTTCTGGGTACCTGCAGAACAATAATGAAGGTCCACTTTGGACCCAAGAACTTAGCCTTATTTGTAAAAACAACCTAAGCAATGAGGGTTGCTATCTGAAGACCTTTGTCAATCTCACATTCAAACACATGTGCTTGTTCTAAAAACAGTTTTAAGCTAGATATTGGACTGTGCTTAAATAATACTTAGCAGACAGGTATTATCTTGCTGTGTATGAAGTGTGAGCTGAACTAAACACTGCTTTTGTAAAAGACATCCCTGTATTTTTTGTCTTTTTTTTTTTCTTTTTTCAAACCTCAGGTAAAAAAAATTGAGAGGTGTCCACCATAGTGATCAGCCTATTTACCTATACAGAGTTCAATACTTACTTTTTGGAATCTAGCCTTTATAAAATTTGTGCTGGGACTAAGTCTTGCACAAGGGCTAGAAAAAATCTGAGCACCTTTCAAGATAGCTGACCTAATAAACCTAGTATTATATCTGTAAGGTCACTGTAATTATTATATATCATATGCCTGCAAAGAATTTATTATAAATACTTTTAGAATAGTTTCAACCTTTTTAAAGATTAAAACACACATATTTTTTAAGTACACAGAAAATTCAGGATAGCTCAAGGTCTGAATTGCTACTCTACAGCTGAGATTTTAATCTGTGCATTGCTAACTCCAAAGAATTTGCTTTGCATTTCTTTTTCAACTGAGGACACTCATAAGTCACATTGTGTTTTTTGACTCCCTCTGTCACATGAAGTGTCTGGGCATGGAAACTTCTCTTTTTTGTGGACAGGCAGGCACACTGCCAGTTGGTCAGGCTGAGCCAGGCTCCTGGCTTTTGGCAGCATGTATGTCTGTATGTATGGCCTCATCCTTTAAGAATCCTGAAGTATTTCTCAGTAAGAAAACTGGGCATTTGCTGTGTCCATTAATCCAGAAAAAAACAACAAAAAACCCAAAACCACTACAGTTTTGTGAAGAATGGAGAACAGATTTTTTCAAGGTGCTGACTTGCTGTATGTTCTTTATACATGTGGCTTTTAAAAACAACTAGTTAAAAAGTCTTTTAAAACATCCATGTTTTTAATCATGTCTAGTAAACTCAGTGAGAGCAATAATGAGAAAAAAAATTCTAAGAAGATGCAGATGCATTATTTATGGCTTTTATCATTTGAAATTTTACACTACAGCTGTTGTATTAACCAAGATGTTTGGATGATATCATTACACACTGACATGATTTGGGTTTTAATGCAAATCATGTGGATTTAGCTGCATTTTTATGTGCAAGGTTCATTTCACATTTTATAAAATTGTGTAGTAAGGACAATAGAATAATTATTATGTTTCTTTTATCCCCGAGCAGCAATTTACATGAGCCTTGTATGAAGGCAGACAACTTCTGTAATGTTATACTGTGCACGACGAAAAATCTTTAATTATGTAATTCTTTAATCTCTGAAAAGATTCTTGTATCTAAGGATACAGATAAAAGATGCCTTTATCTAAACAAGGGCTGAAGAAGCTAGGAGAGAGCTAAGTTAAATATTTTTTAGGCCTGGACTGTTAATTGAGGATGTCAAGGAACTAAAATTTAACCAAACAGATGGGTGATAAAGTGCTAGTTTCAATATGATTGAGCTATTGAATTTAGCCAACCAGAAAGCAAACAACGTTCTTCCTCAAAAGAGAGTAGTAGAAGTCAGATAAGTAACAGCAAGTACTCTCTAGTGCAAATGTCCCTGTGTCCTGGTAGCACTGCACTCACACTAAAAGGCAAAACAAGCAAAAAACACTTTAGAATGGCATTCAGATGTTTCCATCAGCAGTGTTTTATCAAGCTTCATTACTTTTTGTTAGTTTAATTTTATTTAATGGTATCAGGAATACCAGAAAAATATACTTACTTTGTGTGTAATGTATCAGTGATAATAAAATCCTCATGATTCTTCATTGAATGATACCATCAGGAAACAAAACTTTTCTCCCCACATTTTAGTCTCAGAATGAATGTAGAATGAATTTGTGCATTTTCTTCACTGTGGGCAGTTAGAAACTAAAGAGTGATCTAAGCTTATTTGTAGGAAAAATACCCATGAAAACTCAATTGAAATAAATCCTTCTGATATTAATATATAAGTTCTGACTCCCTAAGTATATGTAAACTCAAGAGACTTGATATGCTTTTCTTACTGCTCAAAATAATTCAACAGCTTTTTTTTTTTTTCACTTTTATATTTAGAACATCGTTTATTTCTTCTGTGTGTCGTATATCTAAACACTGCCATTGCATTTTCAATAAGAGATGGAAGGCTTTGGCCTTAGGTGGCAAATGTATATGGCTTTTTAATGAACATTCAATTGCATTATGTATGAGTCAGGCTAAGAAGCTATGTATTCTACCATGAGTAGGTGTGATACATTCTGCAGTTAGCTCCATCTTGTATGGGCAATTGAATTTTCTTATCTATTTGGTCTTTATAACACCTTTGTCCATTTTTAAGTGTTCCATATATATTTATTTTTTATTCTTTCTATGGCTCCATTTTTCATTCTCTGGGAAGTATTTAAAAAGGTAGCTCCCTTGTAACCAAATAAATTTCAGTATTGATGAAAAATAAGGTCACAGAAGCTTGGCTATGTTATAAATACTGCAGCTCCAAACACAACCTTTGTTGATCTCAGCGCTACTGAACTGTATCATTTGAATTTATACCTAAAAGCAGTCATTTCAACATAGATGGGTGAAGATGTGTTGTATGGAGTGGTGGCTGCATGGAAGCAGTTCTGATCCAGAGTTGCACATGTCCTCAGAGCAACACTGTCTATGCTAGTGTGCTGTTTCTATTTATTCAGAAGATGTTTCTGATAGTGAATTAATGTTTTTCCCTCTGACATTTTTTCACTCCTTGGATACACGTTCTGTGCCTCCTGTTTGAAACTTGTATTTCGATGTACTCTTAGATGAAGATGAAGTGGAGAGGAGAGCCTCACCTCAGCCAGATCTGACTCTGAGAGATTACCAGATGGAAGTTGCAAAGCCAGCACTGAATGGGGAGAATATTATAATATGTCTCCCTACGGGCAGTGGTAAAACCAGAGTGGCTGTTTACATTACCAAAGATCACTTGGATAAGAAGAAAAGGGCATCAGAGCCTGGAAAAGTCATAGTACTTGTTAATAAGGTAAGTTGGTAAGAATATTATTTTTCAAACATCATTCAGTGTTAATACAGACATTGTAAAATGAACATAAACACAATTCTCAGCGTCTCCAAGTGTGCAGTGTTTAAAGACAGACAGACCTATTGTACCATCAGCCTGGTGCAAGCACAAATTATGTTTGTGTTCCCCAGTACAAGTGCAAATTTAGATGTGCTGAAATTACTGGAAAACACAGAATTTCATTTTGTAATGGATTTTAAAAAAACAAAAATATTTTTCACATTCTGTGTTTTAGTTTGTTATTGAAGGCCACCTAAGGAGCCTCACAGTAGTTGAGGAATGTTTTGTCACATTTTCTGATAATTGCTGTAATTTGTGCAGTTAAATTTAGCACAAGTAAATTAACCTTCTATTGTAATATTAAAATACAGAAGTACATTTAAGAATTTTATTGAAATTGTAAATAATATCCATATCCTTTTATAAGAATAAATGTGAAGGCATGTTATAAGCTTAATTAAATAACCAGAGCATGCGTGGTTTGTTCATTCTTTCAAAGGTGCAATTAAGCCAAAGTCCTCTGGACAAAAAGGAGAAGTTGAAGGGGAAAAATTGGTTTGGGGATTTTTGCTGCTTAATTTTCTTTTGTTCACCTAGCAACATTTGTGGCAAACAGGCATGTATTTTTAATCATGTGTTTAATATGGTTTAAATTGTTTGTAAACCTTTGTTCAGGTTCCATTGGTAGAACAGCATTTACAAACAGAGTTTAGTCCATTCCTGAAGCGCTGGTATCAGGTTATTGGTTTAAGTGGTGATTCTCAGCTGAAAATCTCATTTCCTGAAGTTGTCAGAAGAAATGATGTCATCATCAGTACAGCACAGATCCTTGAGAATTCACTGTTAAATGCATCCAAAGAAGATGAAGAATATGTCCACTTATCAGGCAAGTTTTTTATTCTGAAATTTTTACAGAGGGTGTAAAAGTATGCCTCTGTTCTGGAAAATTGCAGAGTAAAAATGGGCCACATTCAACAGGGTTTTTCAATTTACTCATTTTATAAATGCAAGCTGTAGTCAAAATCTGATCTTAATTAATAAGCATGCAGGCCAAAATTAGACTATAGTTTATTTGTACTAAATACTTGTTATGTTTCCTATTTTATCTAAATAAATTCCTAAGCACAACTTTGTGCAAATGCAGTTGTACTGGTTCCACTTTCCAAGCTTGGTGGAGCACTGAGTTATATCACATAGAAGCCATATACAGGATGGGAAAAATAATTATCAAAACTCAAATGTACTTGGTAGTTTGAGAAATACAGTGGAACACAAGATAAAAATCTGTTGTAAAAGTTATACTCTTTAAGCTCTTGTAATTTTGCTAATATTCTTAGGATAATATAATGGCTTAACACTGTGTCTCTCTGAGCTCAGCAGATACAATGGTTTCCTACAACACATGAAGGAAGTTGAAGAAAGCAAAAGATAAAGAAAATAAGATTGTTTTCCCTGAATGCTAAAGTGGCAGGTATCTCTGCGAGATTAGAAAGGAAAGGGTATTATCTATCAGTGAGGTACAAATAGAACAGCCCATGACATCAGCTCCAGGGCTGGGCTACAGTGACCTTCCTCTGTGAGATGCTAACTTCTCCCTCTATTTGCCTGCTTTCAACTCCTTTTCAGATGGTGAAGGATGTAGGGGAGAGCTGTGATATTCAAGATATCGGCCCTGAGGTAGAAATATAGGTCTGGGTGTCACAGAGACAGCAGGGAATCCTGAGGGGTTAGTCTGTGTCTGTCAGTGCCTAGCGCTGACTGGGGTACTGCTTGATCCAAACTAACTCCTGCAGAGCCACTTGGGTACCTCAGAATTGCACCCCCTCCTTCGGAATGCCCTGTTATTAACCTAGGCAGAGTACCAGCAGTTTTCTTATACTTATTTCCTCTCCACTGCATGTAAGTTAATAAACTTCCCTACATCTGAATCATTTTGGAATGCTATATGGAGGCATCTGAACATTTCTACTGGAACTGCTGGCCTGGTCCCAGCCAGATTGTGTAATGAAGTAGGTTGAATGGGTTTCACACTTTGCAAAGTTTGCTTCATAAGGAGCTACATTTTTTCCAGAACTCAGGCAGCCATGCACCTCATTTTTTCCCCGTGCTATTACACCTGTGCTCATAAGTTCAGCTGGACCAAAGCCAACCAAGCTTGAACATAGCCAGCTCCATTTCCATGGCTGTGACTTAGTTAACTTGCAGCCTTTATAAATCATCCTAATTAGTTACAAGTTTTTTTCCAGATTTCTGTGCATACATTTTTCATCTTTTCCACAGAGGTCTGCATTACATGTAACATGTACCAGTGAAATGGAGGGGACTGTCTTAATTGCATTTTACCAAGTGTTTATCCTCTTTACCAAGGGCTGAAGTCACTGTACAGACTTTCTAAAAGCTGTGTATCACTTCCTTAGTAGAAGTAACACATCCCTTCTGGTAGGTTAGTTTTCACACAAGTAGCTATAGGAATATGCATGATGGAGATGATGGTCAAAATCAAAGGGAGTAAGTTCATATCGGCAGAATAACTGAGAAACTGCAAGCACTGCTTCTGAAATCTTGCAATGTCTAGAAATCTTAGAAATAAATAAGAATTTAGATTTGAAACTACATCACTCCTGTGTGGCTGGTTTCCTGAACTGGCTTCCTGAACCACTGTGAAGGCAATCAGCTTTCCCCAAGGACATGGAGCACTGGCTACCCTTCCTAGCAGAAATGTTTGGTGTAGCCTTTTAAATATAACTTCCTTTGTTTAGTCTCCATCTTTCCTTAGGTTCTTTAACACCAGCTGAGACTGATTTAGCTCTCTGTCAGTTTCCAACTTCTGCTGCCAGTTGTTGAAAACTGACTTGTAGTGGTGCAACAATTTGAGCATATCAATGTGTAAACAGGACCATGGAAAACCTCCACATTAAAAAAAAAATGCATATAGGAGTTTAACCCTGATCATTTCAGTGGTCTTCTTTACAGTCATGTCCACAAACTGTCTTCAAATTGTTGGAAACAATGTAAAATTAGAGAGTTACTGGCCAGCTACAGAAGGACTGGGAGCTCCATAAACAAGTTTTGCTGTTAGAGAAACAGAAAAATGTTCATGAATCTTTCAGCTCAGAACCTTGAAATATATGTGACCAAATGCATGTGCAGATAGATTAAAAATATGTTTTCTATATTTTTGAGAAATTTGAAACAAAAAATAATTTTATTTTTCTTCATTGTATAGTATATTGCCTGCATGTAAATATACTGTGACCAAAAAGCTCACAGTATCTGTCTGAAATTCAGTTTCCTCTGCTACAAAAGAGAGACGAGTGGTAGTGCTCTCACTAATCTGTTTGTTCTTTCCAATAACACATCCATAAAGTAATATAAATCTTTTAATTTGGACACTAATAGGGAGGAAATCTCTGTGTTGCTACAAAATGGAAGCATATTTTGACCACAACATGCCTTTCAAGAATGTCTGAAAGGCTTCTAACATGTTAGGTATTTTTTCAAAAGCAAACAATAATTAGTTAGTCAGACACAGTTATGGATATAAAAGATAGTATTGAGTTAAACTATGATATGTTCTTACCATTGGTAAGATATGAAAAATATTTCTCTGAAATTCTTTGTATCATCAGATTGTTTTTGCAAAAAAAGGAAGTATTTTTCCCATTACATGAAATGTAAAACTACTTGGCACATCAGGACTGTAGCAAAGGTTCCAAAGTCCATTTAATATATTCAGCATCCATCCATGCCTTCCTCCAGCACTTCAATTTCCTAGTTCATTAGTTATCAGACAAATTGGTGGGTTCTTTTCAACACCATTCTTACCTGTTATAAGATTTAGTTACACAAATTCTACATTTGAAATGAAATTATTCACTTTAGGAGTATTTTTTTTTTCCCCCCAGATTTTTCTCTCATCATTATTGATGAATGTCATCACACTCAAAAGGAAGGTGTCTACAACAATATAATGCGACGTTACTTAAAAGAAAAGATGAAGAACAGGAAGCTGGCAAAAGAAAACAAACCACTGATCCCACAGCCTCAGATTCTGGGACTTACAGCCTCTCCTGGTGTAGGAGGTGCAACATCCTACTCAAAAGCTGAAGAGCATATTCTGAAAGTAAATAGCTCTAACACCTACAAACCATCAAAGGAATATCGTCTTGTTCAAGTAAAACTTTTACAGTCAGTTTAGGGTCCAAATAGACAATTGGATTTTTTTTTCTTGTGTACATGGAAGTTTAACTCATAACCATTAAACTGACCCTCTGAAAAATAATGGAAATCCATGTACGAATAAAGGTTACTTTACAGGAAGAGTAGAGTTACTGAAAAGGGAAGTTCAATGATTGCCTCACTTGAAAAAAATCCCCAAGTTAAGATCAGAGACAAGAAATCCACAATGTTGTATGGCTTTATGGTTACTAAAGTCTTTTTCTTCCATTAATGGCTTATAATTTACTGTGTAGCCCTAAATACAGAGACAAAGCATATTTTATATCTGTATTTCTAAAGTGACTAAGCTGAGCATTTTTGTGAGTCCAAGAAAATGAGAAACAATGTTGAACACTTAAATAAAGCAGAAACCACTTGTGAGATACAGGTAGCGCAGAAATTTGTTTTGTTTTTTCAGTTACTCATTGAGGTTGCATGAAGACCTGATAAAGATAGTCTGTTAAATTCTATACTTAAAGAAATTATGTTTTACTTGAAATTAAATTATTTTGCATTAGCTGAAAAGTAGACTTTAGCCCAGTACTGCAGTGAAAACTCCTGACCAGTAAATCGCACCAGAATAGAATGTGATATTGAATAAGTGAGGCCTGCAAGAATGTTTTATGCTGCTTTGAAGTAGACAAAATTGCAAAGAATTTTGACACAAAATCTTGCTGTTAATGGAAAAAGCAGAAAATTCCTTTTCATCAGCTCTGAATTCCTAATGATAGGATTCTGGGGTTTGTATCTGAAGATTAATCTGAATATGCAAGCTAAAATATACAACTACCACTGAAGAGACTAAAAAGATCACCTGTCAGTCTTCCTTCACTGTTTTCTCTGCTCAGAATAATTTTTTGGTTTCCCTTATTACTTAATGACATGTACTTATTTTCTCCTTGGAAGAGGTCAAAAGCAGAGAAGTCCAGTTCAGTTGTGCACTTAGCACAGAAATTCTGTCTTCCTGCTCCAGAAAAGATTCTCTCAAATTATTTTCTACTCTCATAACAGCTCTTACTTTTATAATTAATCCCTAATATGTATTTTATTTTTTCTATTTCACCATTATTTTTATCTATTTTGTGCTCCAAAATCTATTCTTTTAAAGTACTGATGCTATATTTTCCTTCTCAAAATACTTGGTTTGCATCCTGATCTACAATTTCTTTCCTGTATGCAAGGATCGCTTTTGGCCTAAAAAGTAACTTGTGCAGTTAATCCCAAATGTTTTCAAAGACTTGGACTTTCTTGTGCTTATACTGCCTTTATCCAATTTTTGTAGGAAGAAAGTCAAATTATATAAACCTCAGCATCTAAATAAGAAGCTCTGTTGCATTAATTCAGTTTTCATGTGAAATAACTCAAATTACATTAAAGAAATAACATTTTGTTTTCTCCCAGATCTGTGCCAATCTTGATGCTTGTAGAATTATGACTGTTGAAGAGCATGCCTCCCAGCTGAAGAATCAGGTGAAGGAACCAACTAAGAAGACTGTGATTGCAGATGACAAAAAAAGGGTATGTTTTTGCAAAAAAAAATTAGTATTAAAGTTATATTACCCTTTTAAAATGTCTTGTACAGTATCAAAAACTTTTGCCTAATGCTCTTTTTCTATAGACTTTCAGTGATCCAGAGTGCTAATTTAATATTGTTGCTTTCCTTTGTTTCAAAAAGTATCAGTAAAGACAAATAGAAACAAATTTTTACTTATGTCAGTTATACTTTGAGTTATCTGGTCAAAAAGACTTCTAAAGATGAAATATTTGTGTTGAAGTGATATTATATTCCATTAACAAAAAAGAAATTAAAAAGTGCTATTTCACAGTATAATTTTTGTAATATTCTGAAACTTGTATTTCCATAACACTAGACACATTAACAGCCTTACTTTTTTAATTTTAGGTTTAACTTTTAAAAAAGAACTATGGTACTAGCCAAAGTTTTGTTACCAGAAAAGGCTTACTTACTTTGTCTGATCAATTTATTTCTAGGATCCATTTAAAGAGAGAATTACTGAGATCATGACAGAAATACAAAACTATTGCCAGCTGCATCCAAAGTCTGAGTTTGGAACTCAGACGTATGAACAGTGGGTGATCAGAGAAGAGAGAAGAGGTAACTTTATAGCAAATACACCCCAGCTTTGGATTTCTTTGGGTCATTCTGTACTAATACAGTTTTTGTATTTTTTATTGCTTTCTAGCTGCAAAAGAAGAAAAACGCAGGGAACGTGTCTGTGCAGAACACTTGAAGAAATACAATGATGCTCTCCAGATAAATGACACCATCCGAATGGTGGATGCCTACAATCACCTAGATAACTTTTATAAAGAGGAGAAAAGTAAGAAGACAGTAAGGAGTGATGATGATGATGATGATGATGAACCAGCAGTATCAAAACAGGATGAAACAGATGAATTTCTAATAGGTTTATTTCATGGTGAGTTTGAAATATATTGTGATATTTAATATTTTAAGTCCATAATTGTGCACTAGCATGGTTTGCATGGGCCCATTAGTTATTGCATCCTAGAGACTGCTGTGTTATTATCACAGTAGCTTGATATCCCAGTTCATACAATTTTTTATGCATTAAACAACATCATAGTGGGATCATGTCATAATATGTAATAATGGTTCTTCAGCTCCCACCTAAAGGCACCTTTTTTTTGCTGCCAGTAAGTAAAAGCTGTTCTCTGCTTTTATCCAGTGAAGTGTCCCTGAGGACACTTAACAGATACATAAAATATGTATTCCACTAGACATTCTTGGGGGGCAAAAGGTTGAGCAAATGGAGTAAAAAGCAATGAAATTATGAGTTTTTAACCAACCCTTTCTTCCAAAGTTTGTTTGTCAATATACTAAGAGTGCTGACTTAGAGTTATTTTTAGGTAATGAATATTTAGTTGGAAAATTAAACAAAAGATCAAACTGCAAAGACCAAAGTTAATTGCTTTTTGTTCAGTTCAGTTATGTTGGAACTAGGATTCATTCATGGATCTTTTTTGCTTAGGTTTTTTTCCTTTACTGCCTTTGCAATGAGAAAGAGCTAGACAAGTTTGCTCCCATCACCCATGGCTCTTGGGTGGTGCAAACAAAAAGAGGTTATACTGCAGAGTGCAGAATGTGACCCAGCTTCATACTACAATTTTTTCTATCATTGAGAAATTCAGGAAATGAAAAAAACAAAATATAGGTTAGTTAATGTCAGCATGGTTTTAATAGTTCTTCAAACATGTCTATTCCCCCTTATTTAGATTTCAATAGTGGGCTGTGTCTGAGAACCAAAAACTTAAACCAACTAAAAATGAAACATAGTTGCATTAGTATAATTTCTGGCTGCTTTTATTTCTGCAGGTAAATGAAGTTCAAAGAACCTGTCGATGGAAAATAAATTCCATTTTGTTAGGATTTTGACACTAAAAGTGCTAGGAGTAATAGAATAAAATCTAAAATATCTCAGCTTTAAGAGCAGAATTCATCTTTGGGTGATAAACCCCCTGGGGAGCTTAAGGTGGAAATTGTGAGAGTTTGTTATATTTACTGACTTTTTGTATGTGTTTCTATGTTTGATTACATTCTAAAGTATGAATAAAACTAGTCAAAAAGCCATTGTTTAGGTGGAGTAGCAGCTTGTGGTACATTGAGTAAGATTGCCTTGGATTAGGTACACTGCAATAGTCTGCACAGGTCATGACACCAGTGTACTAACACACAAAGTCCCAGCCTTGAAGTGTTCTTGTATTTCCATAATCATCTGATAATGACCTAGGTTTTTAAATATTCAAAGTTTTTTTTTAAATTTAAAACACTTTAAATTTAAAATTAAAGGAATCCTCCCTCCTTGTGGTCAATAGAGCCAGTTGAAGAAAGTCATTCATTTGACAGTTCTCTGAGTACATTGAACTGTCTTGGAGCTGCAATATCAATAACAACATGCTCATGCTGGTGTCTACTGTACTGCACGTTCCTAGTGAAGATTCCTACTTTAATTCATGTCCCAAGCACAATTTATGTCTTAATTTGTAAAAACATTGCCAGCTCTGAGGCTGTGCATATTAATCTGTTTCTCCTTGTAAGACTTTTTTTTCCATGGTTTTAAAATAGTTTTGTAAATATTACAAGCTGTGATTTAGCTCTTTATTCCAGTGCATTTGACTCTGTACCAACTTTGTGTGTATAGGCAGGTTTTTCCTTTGGCTTACTCTCACCATGAAATATAAGAAAAGTGTATGATAATGGTGATTTATGTTGATTGATTAGTGTGTTTTTAGTGACTATAAATTCACTTCAAAAATAATTGGTATGCCACAGCTTTTTAAACTGAATGTGAATTAGCCATGCTGAGAGAATCATATAGAAAGTTGCTCTTTGATTTATAGGTTTTGGGGTTTATTTTGTTTCAAACTGTTATTTTACATGGCTAAATTTTCTTAATTAAAATCTATTCTTTTTTAAAGCAAAAAAGAAACAGCTGAAAGAGTTGACTGGAAATCCAGAAAATGAAAATGAGAAGCTAATAAAGTTGAGAAATACTTTAATGGAGGAGTTCACAAAGACTGAGGAACCTCGAGGAATCATTTTCACAAAGACTCGTCTAAGTGCCTTTGCTCTATTCCAGTGGATTAAGGACAACCCAAAATTTGAAGAAGTGGGAATTAGGGCCCATTATCTTATCGGCTCTGGACATAAGAGTGAAATCAAGCCCATGACTCAGGTACAGAACCATGCATGTCAACATTACCTCTTGTACATGATTTTGGAAAAGAGCTTGTTTTAGTACTAGGCTAGTGAACTGAAGTTTGGAGCCCAGAGTTCTGGTTTCATACCTGCCAGCAATTTATCTTCATAAAGATATATGAATAATAATGTTGGAATAATTTTATTTCCACAAGTAACAAGCTTTCTCTGGTTTTGGATTCTATGGCAACAGAAGTAGTCAAAAGGGACCCAAGTTGTAGCAAGGCATGGGAAGCAAAAGTAAACAAAATGGAAAGAGGAAAAATTAAATTGTTAAATGAGTTTATACCTATCAGGACAACAGTAATTCATGTTATATTTTAGCTGCTGGATTGAAAAATAAAACTACATTATTGATTATGCCCATCTTTTTTTAATATCGTTGCTTTAATCAAATGACACCAATTGCTTCACACTGACACATTACCATTGACAGAAAACTTGCCAAAATTCATACTGAAAATATCACAATTGATCATTCAATTGTGTCCATCCTATACCATTTTGTCGATTTCATACACCACATCTCTCTGGGGATTTATATTTGCAATTACAACATTTCCAAATCAAAGTACTTTGCATCACTTCTGTTCTGATCTTTATCCCCCACACCAGCATTTAAGCAAAAATGATGAGTTTTGCTGCTGGGCAGAGTCCATTTTCTTCTGCTGCACTGAGTTTCAAGGAAAAAAGTTCTCTCAAAAAATTATCTCAGAAAGTTGCTCAAGTTCTATCAAACTTGGAATTTAATTTCTATGGCACATTGCACAAACAAAACAATAGTTTCTGCATTGTGAAACTGTATATAGTAAATAGCAAGTTTCTGTTCCTTTGATCAAGCTGGTGACAAACACCCAGTTGATTCAAAAGTCTGTGATTTAGTTTTAAAAAGATATTTTCTTTTTCATGTGTGTCATTGTTGTTCTTTTAGGTGCTACCTGGATCACCAGAGTTATGGTCTCCATTTATTATGGGGACTTTTAAGTGCTTTAGAACTAGAGCTGGAAATCTATATTTTAATCAGAAATTACTGAAGTGATAGAATCCTGTCTTATGAAGAAGTACTTGAAGAATTTAAAAACAGGTCAACTATATTATTAAATCTCCTAGTACCTGGGACATAGGCTACAAAGTTCCAAGCTCAATTACTTAAAAGGATTGGCTTCTGCTTCCTCCTCCCTCAAAATACGGTGCTGAGCACCTGTTATATTCAGTAGGAACTCCTTCTTTTGCAAGATGCTTAAATGCAGTTGTCAAAGCCACTTGATGTTTGGCACTCAGCTTAGAAATGATGGGACTGTAATTCCTGAAACTCATTAGTTAGAAGAAACTAATAACAGAAACTAATTGAAAGGAATTAGAAGAAACTGATAACAGAAACTAATACTGAAAATTAATTTAATTATTTTAATTTACAGAATGAGCAAAGGGAAGTTATTGATAAATTTCGATGTGGAAATGTAAATTTACTAATTGCTACTACTGTAGCTGAGGAAGGACTGGACATCAAAGAGTGTAACATCGTTATTCGCTATGGCCTTGTCACCAATGAAATTGCTATGGTGCAGGTATGAGTTTTCTGCATATTTAATTTATTTTAATATTGCTTTTCCTTTTGCAGTGGGAAAATGGTGAATCATATACCTGACGTCTGGAAATAATTTTTAAACACTTGAATGCTAAAAGAGAAAATGCTTTTGCAACAAGTTTTGTTTCCAATTGCCATCCTCAGTCCATATGCAATAGAGAACTTGCCTCTCTCTGTAATGGTGCAGCATCTGTTCAAAGTTCTACACAAACATAAAGCTCTTTTAATAGAAGAGATACAAGAATATGGTCATCAGACCAGGTGATACAAGAGGCATTTTTCCCACCAGTGTATGGACACCCCACCATCATTAGCTAAAGAGAGATTACTATGTATTAGAATACCAGTTTGATAATGCTGTCATTTAACTTGTGAACACAAATATTTATACATTTAATATTTAAGTGCATGTTTGTATTTTGGTGACAAAATATAGATTCAGCATTGCAAAACATGCTAATCACAAATCTCCTGAGCTGTTCTTTCAAGTAACATGGATGATACTGCAGAAATAATATGTTATTCACTGATTCTTTATCTGTCTGAGTTAAATGGAAAAAATTGCTCTTTGGCATACTGCATATGGAATAGTGCATGTCTTCCATTACAAAACTAGGAAAAAATGTTGTGTGATGTAATAGGGAGTAATTGTGGTGTTTATTTTTGTATTCCTTGACAATTGTAGGCTCGTGGTAGAGCTCGAGCTGATGAAAGCACTTATGCTCTTGTGGCTTCCAGTGGCTCAGGGGCTGTTGAACGTGAAGATGTTAATATTTTTCGTGAGAAAATGATGTATAAGGCCATTCAGCGTGTCCAGAAGATGCCACAGGAAGAGTATTTAAATAAGGTATTCACTGCACTTTCACTTTAAAGGAAACTGATTTATATTGTATGAAATACTTCCTCTGAAATCTACTTAGAGGAGAAAAAATACTAGTTGATACATATGGCTTTGAATTCTTTTGTTCTTTTTGTTTTATAATCTGTTTTCTTGTCCTTTAGAAAAGTCTGGTTTTCTATTGGTAAGGGGAAAACACACAAGCAAGGGAAAATTGACTAGAAGTCACCTTGACAGTGAACTCAGTAAAATAACTGAGAAGGAAAGCGATTACTGTCGTTCCAGCAGAATGTTAGAGTGTTCTTACTGATCTGTTTCTAGATTCACAGTTTCCAGTTGCAAAGTATAGTGGAAAAACAAATGAAGGCAAAGAGAGATCAGCGCAAGACATGCAAGAAAAATCCTTCACTAATAAAATTCTTATGCAAAAATTGCAACAAGCTGATATGTTCTGGAGAAGACATACAAGTTATTGAAGAAATGCATCATGTCAGTGTGAAAAAAGATTTCCTGTAAGTGTTTATGAACTACTTTATCTCTTTCAGGCAGAAACAGATTTTCTTTTCATCAAGGCTGTAACAGGGCCTTGTAGCCCTCTAGACCCTGTGAGAAAAAAATAGATTATTCCAATATTGTTGGGTCCTAGGCTCTATGGAGTTTACAGTTAAGGAGCTTGAAAAAAATGTTTGTTCTTATTCCTGATTTCAAGGTGAACTGAGTTTAAGACTTTGAAAAAAAGGTGCAGCTTCTGTGGTACTATTAACTAGGTAACTTACTATGTAGTATGGTATGTATTCCACTCTGTACAGGCTAATAGTAACCTTCAGGATCAAGTACTCCCTAAATAAATGGTACAAGAATGTACATACACTCTGGAGGTCTGGGTAGTCAGAACCAAATGATTCTGTTAAAGGCTAACTTTGGACTAGAGGGAGTAAAAAGAAAACCTTTAATTTTCAGGTATTATTTCTTTGACAGTTCCATGGCACCTGAAGAAAACAAGCTAGATCTGTCTATTATTTTTATTAGAACAAGAGCCTGCTGCTCCCACTTTAAGATGTGTGAGGGAGGATGCAGCTCCTGAAATGCAATGAAGAATGATGCAGAGTATGTAAATTTCATCATTACTTAGGAACATGAAGTGTGACCTTGCATTTTCTCAAGCTCCTCGATGTGTCAACCGTCAGAGAGTCTATGACTTTTTATGTTTCATATCTGATTTCAGCAATCTTAGCCACTATTTCTATGCCTATATGTAGCATGGAATGACTGCTGGAGTCTGATGGGTGCTATCTGTTTTTCAGAAGTCTTTATCATACAAGAGAAAATAAAACACTGCAAGATAAGAATGCCGATTACCAGACAAATGGAGAAATTGTATGCAAAGACTGTGGACAGGTGAGGAATATCTTATTTTTCATACTCTTCTTGTTGTCTGTATTTATTTATTTCTAATGATCTTGTCTTATTTTATCTGAAATTTCCTTCTACTTGCAGGCTTGGGGAAATATGATGGTTCACCGAGGTCTTGACCTGCCTTGTCTAAAGATTAGAAATTTTGTGGTTGTGTTTGCAGACAAGAAAACAACAAAGCAAATTTTTAAGAAATGGGGAGAACTGCCCATCAGGTTTCCTAGTTTTGATTATGCAGCTCATTGTCCTTCAAGTGATGAAGATTAAGGACTTAGAATTAAGATAAAAGCCCTTTCCAGCTTCTCTCTGTTGGTCAGAAGCTCCTGTGTCCCATAGAGAATGCTGCATCATAAGTGCTGTGAAAGCTCCTGGACACAGGGAAACTGTCTTGAAGACAAAAAGTGAAACAAAAAAGAAGAAGGACAAAGTCACACAGTTGCTGTTTACACTCAGTTTTGTACTTCTGGACAAGGATGGCAAATGCATTGCAGTTGTGTATTTATGGAACGAACTCCTGTCAAAAGGAGTGACAACACTGTCAAAAGTGTGTTAGATGACCTGTTGTCAATCACAGAACTTTGAAAAGAGACCTTAAGATGGTAATTATTTTTTTTATGCTATAAGAAGCATTTTGAAGACAAAGCATCTCAAAAGAAGAGCCACATAAAAAAGAGATTACCTGCTATTTTCAATCACTGTTGCTACATCAGTGTTTCATGATCAAGCTCCTCCCTTCATAAATATAGATGAAATCTCATACACTTTGACATACTAAATATAAGTTTCCCTTAGAAGATACTTCAAAAAATCAAGCCCTTAACCTGAAATTGACTACTTTAGTGTCCAAGACACACATTGCCAAAGTAACTCTCTGTGTGTGTCACTTTCATAGGATTGTTAGACAGGCTACATAATGAGGTGTATATTTTTGTCAATAAATTGCTATTACTAAACATTACCAACTCTGATATTAAGTCTCTTCCACTGGAAGTATTAAGGCAATAACAATAGCTTCACTCTAGAAATTTAAAGGATGGTGGTATTCTGAGTGTAAAATAGCATAATGTTACTCTATGTTTATCTCATGGACAGATTTCTTTCCCCTCCTCACCATTTGCAAGAGAGATATTGGAGAGTGGAAGGAAGGTTTGCTTGTTGTTACAACAGTAACTGAAAAGCCTCTTGGGAAATCATCTAGATATCATTCATCACCTGGATCTTGTCTGGCTTTCTTTATTAATGGGTTGTTACAGGTGCATAAATGCAATATAATACACTGTACATAACATTTTCAAGTATCTGAATTGGTTTATTTAGTACTTTTAAAGAAGTGTAAAACACTCGTAAAGATACTACATCATTTCATAGATTGCTGCTGGGTCTTCAATCAAATAAATTTCCATGCTGAGTAGATTTTTCTGAAATCTGAACTTTTGATACTTCCCTTTTCTGTAGCAACAAAGGCATATGCAGATTAATTTCTGCACATGTGCTACAGACCTGTAGGACAAACAAGCCTGTGCTTCTTGCAGTTCACCTGGTTGCTCTTATGCTCCCAGTTCCTAGCGTGACTGCCACATTGTCACCAAAGCTTATAGAGTGTTTGCACAATCTCACTTCAGCATAATGCATAATGAACCTCAAATTAATCCTGCTGGTGTGTAGGGTAACAAATTTCCAGTCAAATTATTTTCTCTGAATGGGGTTGTAAAACACACCTATATTGCCCATCCAGGAAGTGTGAAGCTGTAAAAAGCAAGCCAAATTGCTGAGTTTTATCTTCTGCTTATCTCTGCATTTATTGCCCTTAGGAGCCCAGCGTCCTCCAGGGAGTGTGACAAATCCTGATTGTATTTACTACTTACAGCTTTTACTAGTTCTCAAATGTGGAAAGAAGAAAAACATAGTCACTGGGGATTTGTCTAGCTCTGTGTGTGGCTGCTTCAGAACTGTGTCCACCTCAGTTGTATGTTCATTGCTCTGTCTCCTTTTGGTCTGATGTCATGCACAACCTACATTTATAAATCTGCCTCTCCTCACGTGTGAAGAGTAAATAGTTTAGTAATCTTTGAGTAGTTGCAGAATCGGTTGGATAGCTCCTGGCCAAACTGAGTATGTTTTCTGCTCCATAATTTGCCTATTTCTCCAAGAGACTTACCCTCTTTCTACCTTTCTAACATTTATTTTCTTTTAAATTATGGGTTCCTTTGTTGCAGAAGTTAGGAAGAGTTTGGCTGTTGAAAGAATTGCTGTTTGTTTCCTCACTGGTGCTAGTCTAGACAGTCCAGAGAAGGGAGTACAGGCATCAGCAGTGGTTCTACAAAGCTTGTAAATGTCACTCTCTGACAGGTAATTTTTTTCTTCTAATCTGCAACAATTGTGAATCTTATTAAAATTCATGCCTAAATAATTTGAATTCTGAAGTAGACAAATACATAATATGCAGCATAAAGTCGTTTTGTAAAGCCTTTTAGATCATGTGAGATTGAATCATTTCCCTTTGAAGCATTCTCTAAGTATGCATTCATTAGAATAAGCTGCATAGTTGAAATGGAAAACTAGCCTGATCAAAAACCTACATTTGCAATTTTGTGATGTTGTGGTTGTCAGAAATAACCAACGTTGGTAGGAAAAAATGTATTTCTCTGAACCACGTTATTGAGAATACAAACAGCATTAATTATAGAATGCTAGGAAATAAGTAGCAGTTTGGAAATATGAATATTAAGCATGAGCTGCAAGGGAAAATTTCTTTTGTCACAATTCGTTTTTGTTATGGAAATTTTGAATAGCTGCAGCTTTATCTTGTTAGGAAAACTGCTGGTTTTGAGCTGAGTTCTGCCCTTATTACACAGTGTAATAAACAATATACATAAACAATGTATATACAAAAAATGTACATATAAACACTGTATAATTATATATACAGAAACAATATATTTTAGCTTTCTCAGTCTTTTTGTCCTGCATGTCTTACATTGCCAGAATGGATCTTATTCAGAAGTTTCATCTTGCTAACTTGTAATTAATTATTGTGACAAGAACTGTGGAGAGAGGGGAACTGAATTTTTATGAGAAAATAAGGCATGTTTTATATCACTGGTTTTTCCAGACAATGAATTTGAATATTTTCTTAAATTGTCTCTCCAAATCCAATGCAATGGGTATTGCCAAAATACTGCTCAGGTCAGTTCTGCCTCACCAAGGCTGGTATAACAGTTAGGATTCAGATTCCAGCCCATACTGCTAAGCTAAGGTGGTAACTTGGCCATTAGAGGGATAATACATTAAATGCTTTTTCTTTGTGATACTCTGTAATAAATTCTCTGTAGTTAGCCCAAGTTCTGCTGGGCAGTTTGTTGCGATAGAAAACCTATCTCATCTACTAGATTTTAGATTTTCAGAGAAGCCAAAGGAGTTGTAAACCTAGCATCTACTGAATTTCAGTAAGATCTGGGTACCTGGTCCCTGTTAACCTCCTCTGAAAAATCAGTCCCAGTGCCTGACTTTCACACAGAGGCACCACCATTGCAGACTCCTTTCCTCAGAAGAAAATGAACTCTATTGCAGCAGAGAGAAAGGTGAGCTGAGTCATCAAACTCCGCATGCAATATCAATGCAATTAAGACCAACCTGCAATTTCCAGTCACCAGCCCTAAGTTTTATGTGAATATTCTGTCAGATTGTGGCCTTCTTTGGCAAGTGACATCTCCCACATGTGCATGTGTGTCTATGTCCGTGCGTGTCTATATATGTGTGGATGTCCATTTACATGCGTGTCTGTATGGTGTGTCTGTGTCCGTGTATCTGTCTGTCTGTATGTCCATGTGTATGCATATGTATTGTGTGTCTATGTCCCTGCGTGGATGTGTGTGTGTGTGTCTGTGTCCCTGTGTCCATGTCCCTGTGTCCATGTCCCTGTGTGTGTGCCCATGTCACCGTGGGGGTGTGTGTGTCTGTCCATGTGTGTCCCTGTCCCTGTGTGTGTGTCCCTGTCCCTGTGTGTGTCTGTCCATGTGTGTCCCTGTACCCGTGTATGTCTCTATCCCTGTGTGTGTGTGTCTCTGTCCCTGTGTGTGTGTCCCTGTCCCCGTGTGTGTGTCCCTGTCCCTGTGTGTGTGTCTCTGTCCCTGTGTGTGTGTCCCTGTCCTCGTGTGTGTGTCCCTGTATGTGTCTCTGTCCCTGTGTGTGTGTGTCTCTGTCCCTGTGTGTGTGTCCCTGTCCCTGTGTGTGTGTCCCTGTCCCTGTGTGTGTGTGTCTCTGTCCCCGTGTGTGTGTCCCTGTCCTCGTGTGTGTGTCCC